>NW_027473921.1:0-119882 GCF_050947335.1 Megachile rotundata
GATATGATCGATAGAACGACAATTACTATACTTACTACTCTTATCATTATCAATCTAACTCATATGATTAGCCATATTATGCTTATATGATCGATATAACGACAATTACTATACTTATTACACTCGCTATTATCACTCTAACTCATATTATTAACCATATTAAGCAGATATGATCGTTAGAACGACAATTACTATACTTGTTACTCTTATTATTATCAATCTAACTCATATTATTAGCCATATTATGCTTACATGATCGATAGAACGACATTTACTATACTTATTACACTCACAGTTATCAATCTAACTCATATTATTAGCCATATTATGCTTATATGATCGATAGAACCACAATTACTATACTTATTACTCTTATTATTATCAATCCAACTCATATTATTAGCCATATTGTGCTTATGTGATCGACAGAACGACAATCACTATACTTATTACAGTCACTGTTATCAATCTAACTCATATTATTAACCATATTATGCTTATATGATCGATAGGACGACAATTACTATACTTATTACTCTTATTATTATCAATCTAACTCATATTATTAGCCATATTATGCTTATATGATCGGTAGAACGATAATTACTATGCTTTTTACTCTTATTATTATTAATCTAACACATATTATTAACCATATTATGCTTATATGATCGGTAGAACGATAATTACTATACTTATTACTCTTACTATTATTAATCTAACTCATATTATTAGCCATATTATGCTTATATGATCGATAGAACGACAATTACTATACTCATTACTCTTATTATTATCAATCTAACTCATATTATTAGCCATATTGTGCTTATATGATCGATAGAACGACAATTGATATACTTATTACACTCACTGTTATCAATCTAACTTATATTATTAGTCATATTATGCTTATATGATCGATAGAACGACAATTACTATACTTATTACTCTTATTATTATCAATCTAACTCATATTATTAGCCATATTGAGCTTATATGATCGATAGAACGACAATTTCTAAACTTATTACACTCACTATTATCAATCTAACTCATATTACTAACCATATTATGGAGATATGATCGATAGAACGACAATTACTATACTTACTACTCTTATCATTATCAATCTAACTCATATGATTAGCCATATTATGCTTATATGATCGATATAACGACAATTACTATACTTATTACACTCGCTATTATCACTCTAACTCATATTATTAACCATATTATGCAGATATGATCGATAGAACGACAATTACTATACATATTACTCTTATTATTATCAATGTAACTCATATTATTAGCCATATTATGCTTATATGATCGATAGTACGACAATTACTATACTCAGTACTCTTATAATTATCAATCTAACTCATATTATTAATCATATTATGCTTATATGATCGTTAGAACGACAACTACTATACTTATTACACTCACTGTTATCAATCTAACTCATATTATTAGCCATATTATGGTTATATGATCGATAGAACGACAATTACTATACTCATTACACTCACTATTATCAATCTAACTCATATTATTAGCCATATTATGGTTATATGGCCGATAGAACGACAATTACTATACTTATTACTCTTATTATTATCAATCTAACTCATATTATTAGCCATATTATGCTTACATGATCGATAGAACGACAATTACTATACTTATTACACTCACTGTTATCAATCCAACTCATATTATTAACCATATTAAGCAGATATGATCGATAGAACGACAATTACTATACTTGTTACTCTTATTATTATCAATCTAACTCATATTATTAGCCATATTATGCTTACATGATCGATAGAACGACATTTACTATACTTATTACACTCACAGTTATCAATCTAACTCATATTATTAGCCATATTATGGTTATATGATCGATAGAACGACAATTACTATACTTATTACTCTTATATTATCAATCTAACTCAAATTATTAGCCATATTATGCTTATATGATCGATAGAACGACAATTACTATACTTATTACTCTTATTATTATCAATCTAACTCATATTATTAGCCATATTATGCTTATATGATCGATAGAACGACAATTACTATACTTATTACACTCACTGTTATCAATTTAACTCATATTATTAGCCATATTATGGTTATATGACCGATAGAACGACAATTACTATACTTATTACTCTTATTATTATCAATCTAACTCATATTATTAGCCATATTATGCTTATATGATCGAGAGAACGACAATTACTATACTTAATACACTCACTATTATCAATCTAACTCATATTATTAACCATATTATGCAGATATGATCGGTAGAACGACCATTACTATACTAATTACTCTTATTATTATCAATGTAACTCATATTATCAGCCATATTATGCTTATATGATCGATAGAACGACAATTACTATACTTACTACTCTTATTATTATCAATCTAACTCATATTATTAGCCATATTATGCTTACATGATCGATAGAACGACATTTACTATACTTATTACACTCACAGTTATCAATCTAACTCATATTATTAGCCATATTATGGTTATATGATCGATAGAACGACAATTACTATACTTATTACTCTTATTATTAATCTAACTCATATTATTAGCCATATTATGCTTATATGATCGATAGAACGACAATTACTACACATATTACACTCACTATTATCAATCTAACTCATATTATTAACCATATGATGCAGATATGATCGATAGAACGACAATTACTATACTTATTACTCTTATTGTTATCAATCTATCTCATATTATTAGCCATATTATGCTTATATGATCGATAGAACGACAATTACTACACTTATTACACTCACTTTTATCAATCTAACTCATATTATTAACCATATTATGCAGATATGATCGATAGAACGACAATTACTATACTTATTGCACTCACTATTATCAATCTAAATCATATTATTAACCATATTACGCAGATATGATCGATAGAACGACAATTACTATACTCATTACACTTATTATTATCAATCTAACTCATATTATTAGCTATATTATGGTTATATGACCGATAGAACGACAATTACTATACTTATTACTCTTATTATTATCAATCTAACTCATATTATTGGCCATATTAAGCAGATGTGATCGATAGAACGACAATTACTATACTTATTACTCTTATATTATCAATCTAACTCAAATTATTAGCCATATTATGCTTATATGATCGATAGAACGACAATTACTATACTTATTACTCTTATTATTATCAATCTAACTCATATTATTGGCCATATTATGCTTATATGATCGATAGAACGACAATTACTATACTTATTACACTCACTGTTATCAATCTAACTCATATTATTAGCTATATTATGGTTATATGACCGATAGAACGACAATTACTATACTTATTACTCTTATTATTATCAATCTAACTCATATTATTGGCCATATTATGCTTATATGATCGATAGAACGACAATTACTATACTTATTACACTCACTATTATCAATCTAACTCATATTATTAACCATATTATGCAGATATGATCGATAGAACGACCATTACTATACTAATTACTCTTATTATTGTCAATGTAACTCATATTATCAGCCATATTATGCTTATATGATCGATAGAACGACAATTACTATACTTACTACTCTTATTATTATCAATCTAACTCATATCATTAGCCATATTATGTTTATATGATCGATAGAACGACAATTCCTATACTTATTACTCTTATTATTATCATTCTAACTCATATTATTAGCCATATTATGCTTATATGATCGATAGAACGACAATTGCTACACATATTACACTCACTATTATCAATCTAACTCATATTATTAACCATATTATGCAGATATGATCGATAGAACGACAATTGCTATACTTATTACACTCACAGTTATCAATCTAACTCATATTATTAGCCATATTATGCTCATATGATCGATAGAACGACAATTACTGTACTTATTACACTCACTGTTATCAATCCAACTCATATTATTAACCATATTAAGCAGATATGATCGACAGAACGACAATTACTATACTTATTGCTCTTATTATTATCAATCTAACTCATATTATTAGCCATATTATGCTTATATGATCGATAGAACGACAATTACTATACTTATTACTCTTATTATTATCAATCTAACTCATATTGTTAGGCATATTATGCTTAAATGATCGACAGAACGACAATTACTATACTTACTACTCTTATTATTATCAATCTAACTCATATCATTAGCCATATTATGTTTATATGATCGATAGAACGACAATTCCTATACTTATTACTCTTATTACTATCAATCTAACTCATATTATTAGCCATACTATGCTTACATGATCGATAGAACGACAATTACTATACTTATTACTCTTATTGTTATCAATCTAACTCATATTGTTAGTCATATTATGCTTAAATGATCGACAGAACGACAATTACTGTACTTATTACTCTTATTATTATCAATCTAACTCATATTATTACCCATATTATGCTTATATGATCGATAGAACGTCAATTACTATACTTTTTACTCTTATTATTATCAATCTAACTCATATTATTAGCCATAATATGCTTACATGATCGATAGAACGACATTTACTATACATATTACACTCACAGTTATCAATCTAACTCATATGATTAGCCATATTATGCTTATATGATCGATATAACGACAATTACTATACTTATTACACTCACTATTATCAATCTAACTCATATTATTTACCATATTATGCTTATATGATCGATAGAACGACAATTACTATACTTATTACTCTTATTGTTATCAACCTAACTCATATTATTAGCCATATTATGCTTATATGATCGGTAGAACGATAATTACTATACTTTTTACTCTTATTATTATTAATCTAACACATATTATTAACCATATTATGCTTATATGATCGGTAGAACGATAATTACTACACTTATTACTCTTACTATTATTAATCTAACTCATATTATTAGCCATATTATGCTTATATGGTCGATAGAACGACAATTACTATACTCATTACTCTTATTATTATCAATCTAACTCATATTATTAGCCATATTATGCTTATATGATCGATAGAACCAAAATTACTGTGCTTATTACTCTTATCATTATCAATCTATCTCATATTATTAGCCCATATTATGCTTATATGATCGATATAACGACAATTACTATACTTATTACACTCACTATTATCATTCTAACTCATATTATTAACCATATTATGCAGATATGATCGATAGAACGACAATTACTATACATATTACTCTTATCATTATCAATCTAACTCATATTATTAGCCATATTATGCTTATATGATCGATAGTACGACAATTACTATACTCAGTACTCTTATAATTATCAATCTAACTCATATTATTAATCATATTATGCTTATATGATCGTTAGAACGACAATTACTATACTTATTACACTCACTGTTATCAATCTAACTCATATTATTAGCCATATTATGGTTATATGATCGATAGAACGACAATTACTATACTCATTACACTCACTATTATCAATCTAACTCATATTATTAGCCATATTATGGTTATATGACCGATAGAACGACAATTACTATACTTATTACTCTTATTATTATCAATCTAACTCATATTATTAGCCATATTATGCTTATATGATCGATAGAACGACAATTACTATACTTGTTACACTCACTATTCTCAATCTAACTCATATTATTAGCCATATTATGCTTATATGATCGTAGAACGATAATTGCTATGCTTTTTACTCTTATTATTATTAATCTAACACATATTATTAACCATATTATGCTTATATGATCGGTAGAACGATAATTACTATACTTATTACTCTTACTATTATTAATCTAACTCATATTATTAGCCATATTATGCTTATATGATCGATAGAACGACAATTACTATACTCATTACTCTTATTATTATCAATCTAACTCATATTATTAGCCATATTGTGCTTATATGATCGATAGAACGACAATTGATATACTTATTACACTCACTGTTATCAATCTAACTTATATTATTAGTCATATTATGCTTATATGATCGATAGAACGACAATTACTATACTTATTACTCTTATTATTATCAATCTAACTCATATTATTAGCCATATTGAGCTTATATGATCGATAGAACGACAATTTCTAAACTTATTACACTCACTATTATCAATCTAACTCATATTACTAACCATATTATGGAGATATGATCGATAGAACGACAATTACTATACTTACTACTCTTATCATTATCAATCTAACTCATATGATTAGCCATATTATGCTTATATGATCGATATAACGACAATTACTATACTTATTACACTCGCTATTATCACTCTAACTCATATTATTAACCATATTAAGCAGATATGATCGATAGAACGACAATTACTATACTTGTTACTCTTATTATTATCAATCTAACTCATATTATTAGCCATATTATGCTTACATGATCGATAGAACGACATTTACTATACTTATTACACTCACAGTTATCAATCTAACTCATATTATTAGCCATATTATGCTTATATGATCGATAGAACCACAATTACTATACTTATTACTCTTATTATTATCAATCCAACTCATATTATTAGCCATATTGTGCTTATGTGATCGACAGAACGACAATCACTATACTTATTACAGTCACTGTTATCAATCTAACTCATATTATTAACCATATTATGCTTATATGATCGATAGGACGACAATTACTATACTTATTACTCTTATTATTATCAATCTAACTCATATTATTAGCCATATTATGCTTATATGATCGGTAGAACGATAATTACTATGCTTTTTACTCTTATTATTATTAATCTAACACATATTATTAACCATATTATGCTTATATGATCGGTAGAACGATAATTACTATACTTATTACTCTTACTATTATTAATCTAACTCATATTATTAGCCATATTATGCTTATATGATCGATAGAACGACAATTACTATACTCATTACTCTTATTATTATCAATCTAACTCATATTATTAGCCATATTGTGCTTATATGATCGATAGAACGACAATTGATATACTTATTACACTCACTGTTATCAATCTAACTTATATTATTAGTCATATTATGCTTATATGATCGATAGAACGACAATTACTATACTTATTACTCTTATTATTATCAATCTAACTCATATTATTAGCCATATTGAGCTTATATGATCGATAGAACGACAATTTCTAAACTTATTACACTCACTATTATCAATCTAACTCATATTACTAACCATATTATGGAGATATGATCGATAGAACGACAATTACTATACTTACTACTCTTATCATTATCAATCTAACTCATATGATTAGCCATATTATGCTTATATGATCGATATAACGACAATTACTATACTTATTACACTCGCTATTATCACTCTAACTCATATTATTAACCATATTATGCAGATATGATCGATAGAACGACAATTACTATACATATTACTCTTATTATTATCAATGTAACTCATATTATTAGCCATATTATGCTTATATGATCGATAGTACGACAATTACTATACTCAGTACTCTTATAATTATCAATCTAACTCATATTATTAATCATATTATGCTTATATGATCGTTAGAACGACAACTACTATACTTATTACACTCACTGTTATCAATCTAACTCATATTATTAGCCATATTATGGTTATATGATCGATAGAACGACAATTACTATACTCATTACACTCACTATTATCAATCTAACTCATATTATTAGCCATATTATGGTTATATGGCCGATAGAACGACAATTACTATACTTATTACTCTTATTATTATCAATCTAACTCATATTATTAGCCATATTATGCTTACATGATCGATAGAACGACAATTACTATACTTATTACACTCACTGTTATCAATCCAACTCATATTATTAACCATATTAAGCAGATATGATCGATAGAACGACAATTACTATACTTGTTACTCTTATTATTATCAATCTAACTCATATTATTAGCCATATTATGCTTACATGATCGATAGAACGACATTTACTATACTTATTACACTCACAGTTATCAATCTAACTCATATTATTAGCCATATTATGGTTATATGATCGATAGAACGACAATTACTATACTTATTACTCTTATATTATCAATCTAACTCAAATTATTAGCCATATTATGCTTATATGATCGATAGAACGACAATTACTATACTTATTACTCTTATTATTATCAATCTAACTCATATTATTAGCCATATTATGCTTATATGATCGATAGAACGACAATTACTATACTTATTACACTCACTGTTATCAATTTAACTCATATTATTAGCCATATTATGGTTATATGACCGATAGAACGACAATTACTATACTTATTACTCTTATTATTATCAATCTAACTCATATTATTAGCCATATTATGCTTATATGATCGAGAGAACGACAATTACTATACTTAATACACTCACTATTATCAATCTAACTCATATTATTAACCATATTATGCAGATATGATCGGTAGAACGACCATTACTATACTAATTACTCTTATTATTATCAATGTAACTCATATTATCAGCCATATTATGCTTATATGATCGATAGAACGACAATTACTATACTTACTACTCTTATTATTATCAATCTAACTCATATTATTAGCCATATTATGCTTACATGATCGATAGAACGACATTTACTATACTTATTACACTCACAGTTATCAATCTAACTCATATTATTAGCCATATTATGGTTATATGATCGATAGAACGACAATTACTATACTTATTACTCTTATTATTATCAATCTAACTCATATTATTAGCCATATTATGCTTATATGATCGATAGAACGACAATTACTACACATATTACACTCACTATTATCAATCTAACTCATATTATTAACCATATGATGCAGATATGATCGATAGAACGACAATTACTATACTTATTACTCTTATTGTTATCAATCTATCTCATATTATTAGCCATATTATGCTTATATGATCGATAGAACGACAATTACTACACTTATTACACTCACTTTTATCAATCTAACTCATATTATTAACCATATTATGCAGATATGATCGATAGAACGACAATTACTATACTTATTGCACTCACTATTATCAATCTAAATCATATTATTAACCATATTACGCAGATATGATCGATAGAACGACAATTACTATACTCATTACACTTATTATTATCAATCTAACTCATATTATTAGCTATATTATGGTTATATGACCGATAGAACGACAATTACTATACTTATTACTCTTATTATTATCAATCTAACTCATATTATTGGCCATATTAAGCAGATGTGATCGATAGAACGACAATTACTATACTTATTACTCTTATATTATCAATCTAACTCAAATTATTAGCCATATTATGCTTATATGATCGATAGAACGACAATTACTATACTTATTACTCTTATTATTATCAATCTAACTCATATTATTGGCCATATTATGCTTATATGATCGATAGAACGACAATTACTATACTTATTACACTCACTGTTATCAATCTAACTCATATTATTAGCTATATTATGGTTATATGACCGATAGAACGACAATTACTATACTTATTACTCTTATTATTATCAATCTAACTCATATTATTGGCCATATTATGCTTATATGATCGATAGAACGACAATTACTATACTTATTACACTCACTATTATCAATCTAACTCATATTATTAACCATATTATGCAGATATGATCGATAGAACGACCATTACTATACTAATTACTCTTATTATTGTCAATGTAACTCATATTATCAGCCATATTATGCTTATATGATCGATAGAACGACAATTACTATACTTACTACTCTTATTATTATCAATCTAACTCATATCATTAGCCATATTATGTTTATATGATCGATAGAACGACAATTCCTATACTTATTACTCTTATTATTATCATTCTAACTCATATTATTAGCCATATTATGCTTATATGATCGATAGAACGACAATTGCTACACATATTACACTCACTATTATCAATCTAACTCATATTATTAACCATATTATGCAGATATGATCGATAGAACGACAATTGCTATACTTATTACACTCACAGTTATCAATCTAACTCATATTATTAGCCATATTATGCTCATATGATCGATAGAACGACAATTACTGTACTTATTACACTCACTGTTATCAATCCAACTCATATTATTAACCATATTAAGCAGATATGATCGACAGAACGACAATTACTATACTTATTGCTCTTATTATTATCAATCTAACTCATATTATTAGCCATATTATGCTTATATGATCGATAGAACGACAATTACTATACTTATTACTCTTATTATTATCAATCTAACTCATATTGTTAGGCATATTATGCTTAAATGATCGACAGAACGACAATTACTATACTTACTACTCTTATTATTATCAATCTAACTCATATCATTAGCCATATTATGTTTATATGATCGATAGAACGACAATTCCTATACTTATTACTCTTATTACTATCAATCTAACTCATATTATTAGCCATATTATGCTTACATGATCGATAGAACGACAATTACTATACTTATTACTCTTATTGTTATCAATCTAACTCATATTGTTAGTCATATTATGCTTAAATGATCGACAGAACGACAATTACTGTACTTATTACTCTTATTATTATCAATCTAACTCATATTATTACCCATATTATGCTTATATGATCGATAGAACGTCAATTACTATACTTTTTACTCTTATTATTATCAATCTAACTCATATTATTAGCCATAATATGCTTACATGATCGATAGAACGACATTTACTATACATATTACACTCACAGTTATCAATCTAACTCATATGATTAGCCATATTATGCTTATATGATCGATATAACGACAATTACTATACTTATTACACTCACTATTATCAATCTAACTCATATTATTTACCATATTATGCTTATATGATCGATAGAACGACAATTACTATACTTATTACTCTTATTGTTATCAACCTAACTCATATTATTAGCCATATTATGCTTATATGATCGGTAGAACGATAATTACTATACTTTTTACTCTTATTATTATTAATCTAACACATATTATTAACCATATTATGCTTATATGATCGGTAGAACGATAATTACTACACTTATTACTCTTACTATTATTAATCTAACTCATATTATTAGCCATATTATGCTTATATGGTCGATAGAACGACAATTACTATACTCATTACTCTTATTATTATCAATCTAACTCATATTATTAGCCATATTATGCTTATATGATCGATAGAACCAAAATTACTGTGCTTATTACTCTTATCATTATCAATCTATCTCATATTATTAGCCATATTATGCTTATATGATCGATATAACGACAATTACTATACTTATTACACTCACTATTATCATTCTAACTCATATTATTAACCATATTATGCAGATATGATCGATAGAACGACAATTACTATACATATTACTCTTATCATTATCAATCTAACTCATATTATTAGCCATATTATGCTTATATGATCGATAGTACGACAATTACTATACTCAGTACTCTTATAATTATCAATCTAACTCATATTATTAATCATATTATGCTTATATGATCGTTAGAACGACAATTACTATACTTATTACACTCACTGTTATCAATCTAACTCATATTATTAGCCATATTATGGTTATATGATCGATAGAACGACAATTACTATACTCATTACACTCACTATTATCAATCTAACTCATATTATTAGCCATATTATGGTTATATGACCGATAGAACGACAATTACTATACTTATTACTCTTATTATTATCAATCTAACTCATATTATTAGCCATATTATGCTTACATGATCGATAGAACGACAATTACTATACTTATTACACTCACTGTTATCAATCCAACTCATATTATTAACCATATTAAGCAGATATGATCGATAGAACGACAATTACTATACTTGTTACTCTTATTATTATCAATCTAACTCATATTATTAGCCATATTATGCTTACATGATCGATAGAACGACATTTACTATACTTATTACACTCACAGTTATCAATCTAACTCATATTATTAGCCATATTATGGTTATATGATCGATAGAACGACAATTACTATACTTATTACACTCACTGTTATCAATCCAACTCATATTATTAACCATATTAAGCAGATGTGATCGATAGAACGACAATTACTATACTTACTACTCTTATTATTATCAATCTAACTCATATCATTAGCCATATTATGTTCATATGATCGATAGAACGACAATTCCTATACTTATTACTCTTATTATTATCAATCTAACTCATATTATTAGCCATATTATGCTTATATGATCGATAGAACGACAATTACTACACATATCACACTCACTATTATCAATCTAACTCATATTATTAGCCATATTATGCTTATATGATCGATAGAACCACAATTACTATACTTATTACTCTTATTATTATCGATCCAACTCATATTATTAGCCATATTGTGCTTATGTGATCGACAGAACGACAATCACTATACTTATTACACTCACTGTTATCAATCTAACTCATATTATTAACCATATTATGCTTATATGATCGATAGGACGACAATTACTATACTTATTACTCTTATTATTATCAATCTAACTCATATTATTAGCCATATTATGCTTATATGATCGATAGAACGACAATTACTATACTTGTTACACTCACTATTATCAATCTAACTCATATTATTAGCCATATTATGCTTATATGATCGGTAGAACGATAATTACTATACTTTTTACTCTTATTATTATTAATCTAACACATATTATTAACCATATTATGCTTATATGATCGGTAGAACGATAATTACTATACTTATTACTCTTACTATTATTAATCTAACTCATATTATTAGCCATATTATGCTTATATGATCGATAGAACGACAATTACTATACTCATTACTCTTATTATTATCAATCTAACTCATATTATTAGCCATATTGTGCTTATATGATCGATAGAACGACAATTGATATACTTATTACGCTCACTATTTTCAATCTAACTCATATTATTAGTCATATTATGCTTATATGATCGATAGAACGACAATTACTATGCTTATTACTCTTATTATTATCAATCTAACTCATATTATTAGCCATATTATGCATAAGGTTCGATAGAACGACAATTACTATACTTATTACACTCACTGTTATCAATCTAACTCATATTATTAGTCATATTATGCTTATATGATCGATAGAACGACAATTACTATACTTATTACTCTTATTATTATCAATCTAACTCATATTATTAGCCATATTGAGCTTATATGATCGATAGAACGACAATTTCTAAACTTATTACACTCACTATTATCAATCTAACTCATATTACTAACCATATTATGGAGATATGATCGATAGAACGACAATTACTATACTTACTACTCTTATCATTATCAATCTAACTCATATGATTAGCCATATTATGCTTATATGATCGATATAACGACAATTACTATACTTATTACACTCACTATTATCACTCTAACTCATATTATTAACCATATTATGCAGATATGATCGATAGAACGACAATTACTATACATATTACTCTTATTATTATCAATCTAACTCATATTATTAGCCATATTATGCTTATATGATCGATAGTACGACAATTACTATACTCAGTACTCTTATAATTATCAATCTAACTCATATTATTAATGATATTATGCTTATATGATCGTTAGAACGACAATTACTATACTTATTACACTCACTGTTATCAATCTAACTCATATTATTAGCCATATTATGGTTATATGATCGATAGAACGACAATTACTATACTCATTACACTCACTATTATCAATCTAACTCATATTATTAGCCATATTATGGTTATATGGCCGATAGAACGACAATTACTATACTTATTACTCTTACTATTATCAATCTAACTCATATTATTAGCCATATTATGCTTACATGATCGATAGAACGACAATTACTATACTTATTACACTCACTGTTATCAATCCAACTCATATTATTAACCATATTAAGCAGATATGATCGATAGAACGACAATTACTATACTTGTTACTCTTATTATTATCAATCTAACTCATATTATTAGCCATATTATGCTTACATGATCGATAGAACGACATTTACTACACTTATTACACTCACAGTTATCAATCTAACTCATATTATTAGCCATATTATGGTTATATGATCGATAGAACGACAATTACTATACTTATTACACTCACTGTTATCAATCCAACTCATATTATTAACCATATTAAGCAGATGTGATCGATAGAACGACAATTACTATACTTATTACTCTTATATTATCAATCTAACTCAAATTATTAGCCATATTATGCTTATATGATCGATAGAACGACAATTACTATACTTATTACTCTTATTATTATCAATCTAACTCATATTATTAGCCATATTATGCTTATATGATCGATAGAACGACAATTACTATACTTATTACACTCACTGTTATCAATTTAACTCATATTATTAGCCATATTATGGTTATATGACCGATAGAACGACAATTACTATACTTATTACTCTTATTATTATCAATCTAACTCATATTATTAGCCATATTATGCTTATATGATCGAGAGAACGACAATTACTATACTTAATACACTCACTATTATCAATCTAACTCATATTATTAACCATATTATGCAGATATGATCGGTAGAACGACCATTACTATACTAATTACTCTTATTATTATCAATGTAACTCATATTATCAGCCATATTATGCTTATATGATCGATAGAACGACAATTACTATACTTACTACTCTTATTATTATCAATCTAACTCATATCATTAGCCATATTATGTTTATATGATCGATAGAACGACAATTCCTCTACTAATTACTCTTATTATTATCAATCTAACTCATATTATTAGCCATATTATGCTTATATGATCGATAGAACGACAATTACTACACATATTACACTCACTATTATCAATCTAACTCATATTATTAACCATATTATGCAGATATGATCGATAGAACGACAATTACTATACTTATTACTCTTATTGTTATCAATCTAGCTCATATTATTAGCCATATTATGCTTATATGATCGATAGAACGACAATTACTACACTTATTACACTCACTTTTATCAATCTAACTCATATTATTAACCATATTATGCAGATATGATCGATAGAACGACAATTACTATACTTATTGCACTCACTATTATCAATCTAAATCATATTATTAACCATATTACGCAGATATGATCGATAGAACGACAATTACTATACTCATTACTCTTATTATTATCAATCTAACTCATATTATTAGCCATATTGAACTTATATGATCGATAGAACGACAATTACTATACTTATTACACTCACTATTATCAATCTAAATAATATTATTAGCCATATTATGCTTATATGATCGATAGAACGACAATTACTATACTCAGTACTCTTATTATTAACAATCTAACTCATATTATCAGCCACATTATGCTTACATGATCGATAGAACGACAATTGCTCTACTTATTACACTCACAGTTATCAATCTAACTCATATTATTAGCCATATTATGCTCATATGATCGATAGAACGACAATTACTATACTTATTACACTCACTGTTATCAATCCAACTCATATTATTAACCATATTAAGCAGATATGATCGATAGAACGACAATTACTATACTTGTTATTCTTATTATTATCAATCTAACTCATATTATTAGCCATATTATGCTTACATGATCGATAGAACGACATTTACTATACTTATTACACTCACAGTTATCAATCTAACTCATATTATTAGCCATATTATGGTTATATGATCGATAGAACGACAATTACTATACTTATTACACTCACTGTTATCAATCCAACTCATATTATTAACCATATTAAGCAGATGTGATCGATAGAACGACAATTACTATACTTATTACTCTTATATTATCAATCTAACTCAAATTATTAGCCATATTATGCTTATATGATCGATAGAACGACAATTACTATACTTATTACTCTTATTATTATCAATCTAACTCATATTATTGGCCATATTATGCTTATATGATCGATAGAACGACAATTACTATACTTATTACACTCACTGTTATCAATCTAACTCATATTATTAGCCATATTATGGTTATATGACCGATAGAACGACAATTACTATACTAATTACTCTTATTATTGTCAATGTAACTCATATTATCAGCCATATTATGCTTATATGATCGATAGAACGACAATTACTATACTTACTACTCTTATTATTATCAATCTAACTCATATCATTAGCCATATTATGTTTATATGATCGATAGAACGACAATTACTATACTTACTACTCTTATTATTATCAATCTAACTCATATCATTAGCCGTATTATGTTTATATGATCGATAGAACGACAATTCCTATACTTATTACTCTTATTATTATCATTCTAACTCATATTATTAGCCATATTATGCTTATATGATCGATAGAACGACAATTACTACACATATTACACTCACTATTATCAATCTAACTCATATTATTAACCATATTATGCAGATATGATCGATAGAACGACAATTGCTATACTTATTACACTCACAGTTATCAATCTAACTCATATTATTAGCCATATTATGCTCATATGATCGATAGAACGACAATTACTGTACTTATTACACTCACTGTTATCAATCCAACTCATATTATTAACCATATTAAGCAGATATGATCGATAGAACGACAATTACTATACTTATTGCTCTTATTATTATCAATCTAACTCATATTATTAGCCATATTATGCTTATATGATCGATAGAACGACAATTACTATACTTATTACTCTTATTATTATCAATCTAACTCATATTGTTAGGCATATTATGCTTAAATGATCGACAGAACGACAATTACTATACTTACTACTCTTATTATTATCAATCTAACTCACATCATTAGCCATATTATGTTTATATGATCGATAGAACGACAATTCCTATACTTATTACTCTTATTACTATCAATCTAACTCATATTATTAGCCATATTATGCTTACATGATCGATAGAACGACAATTACTGTACTTATTACTCTTATTATTATCAATCTAACTCATATTATTACCCATATTATGCTTATATGATCGATAGAACGTCAATTACTATACTTTTTACACTCACAGTTATCAATCTAACTCATATTATTAGCCATATTATGGTTATATGATCGATAGAACGACAATTACTATACTTATTACACTCACTGTTATCAATCCAACTCATATTATTAACCATATTAAGCAGATGTGATCGATAGAACGACAATTACTATACTTATTACTCTTATATTATCAATCTAACTCAAATTATTAGCCATATAATGCTTATATGATCGATAGAACGACAATTACTATACTTATTACTCTTATTATTATCAATCTAATTCATATTATTAGCCATATTATGCTTATATGATCGATAGAGCGACAATTACTATACTTATTACACTCACTGTTATCAATCTAACTCATATTATTAGCCATATTATGGTTATATGACCGATAGAACGACAATTACTATACTTATTACTCTTATTATTATCAATCTAACTCATATTATTAGCCATATTATGCTTATATGATCGATAGAACGACAATTACTATACTTGTTACACTCACTATTATCAATCTAACTCATATTATTTACCACATTATGCAACTATATAATCGATAGAACGACAATTACTACACTTATTACACTCACTTTTATCAATCTAACTCATATTATTAACCATATTATGCAGATATGATCGATAGAACGACAATTACTATACTTATTGCACTCACTATTATCAATCTAAATCATATTATTAATCATATTACGCAGATATGATCGATAGAACGACAATTACTATACTCATTACTCTTATTATTATCAATCTAACTCATATTATTAGCCATATTGAACTTTAATGATCGATAGAACGACAATTACTATACTTATTACACTCACTATTATCAATCTAAATAATATTATTAGCCATATTATGCTTATATGATCGATAGAACGACAATTACTATACTCAGTACTCTTATTATTAACAATCTAACTCATATTATCAGCCACATTATGCTTACATGATCGATAGGACGACAATTGCTATACTTATTACACTCACAGTTATCAATCTAACTCATATTATTAGCCATATTATGCTCATATGATCGATAGAACGACAATTACTATACTTATTACACTCACTGTTATCAATCCAACTCATATTATTAACCATATTAAGCAGATATGATCGATAGAACGACAATTACTATACTTGTTATTCTTATTATTATCAATCTAACTCATATTATTAGCCATATTATGCTTACATGATCGATAGAACGACATTTACTATACTTATTACACTCACAGTTATCAATCTAACTCATATTATTAGCCATATTATGGTTATATGATCGATAGAACGACAATTACTATACTTATTACACTCACTGTTATCAATCCAACTCATATTATTAACCATATTAAGCAGATGTGATCGATAGAACGACAATTACTATACTTATTACTCTTATATTATCAATCTAACTCAAATTATTAGCCATATTATGCTTATATGATCGATAGAACGACAATTACTATACTTATTACTCTTATTATTATCAATCTAACTCATATTATTGGCCATATTATGCTTATATGATCGATAGAACGACAATTACTATACTTATTACACTCACTGTTATCAATCTAACTCATATTATTAGCCATATTATGGTTATATGACCGATAGAACGACAATTACTATACTTATTACTCTTATTATTATCAATCTAACTCATATTATTAGCCATATTATGCTTATATGATCGATAGAACGACAATTACTATACTTATTACTCTTATTATTATCAATCTAACTCATATTGTTAGGCATATTATGCTTAAATGATCGACAGAACGACAATTACTATACTTACTACTCTTATTATTATCAATCTAACTCACATCATTAGCCATATTATGTTTATATGATCGATAGAACGACAATTCCTATACTTATTACTCTTATTACTATCAATCTAACTCATATTATTAGCCATATTATGCTTACATGATCGATAGAACGACAATTACTGTACTTATTACTCTTATTATTATCAATCTAACTCATATTATTACCCATATTATGCTTATATGATCGATAGAACGTCAATTACTATACTTTTTACTCTTATTGTTATCAATCTAACTCATATTATTAGCCATAATATGCTTACATGATCGATAGAACGACATTTACTATACTTATTACACTCACAGTTATCAATCTAACTCATATTATTAGCCATATTATGGTTATATGATCGACAGAACGACAATTACTATACTTATTACACTCACTGTTATCAATCCAACTCATATTATTAACCATATTAAGCAGATGTGATCGATAGAACGACAATTACTATACTTATTACTCTTATATTATCAATCTAACTCAAATTATTAGCCATATAATGCTTATATGATCGATAGAACGACAATTACTATACTTATTACTCTTATTATTATCAATCTAATTCATATTATTAGCCATATTATGCTTATATGATCGATAGAGGGACAATTACTATACTTATTACACTCACTGTTATCAATCTAACTCATATTATTAGCCATATTATGGTTATATGACCGATAGAACGACAATTACTATACTTATTACTCTTATTATTATCAATCTTACTCATATTATTAGCCATATTATGCTTATATGATCGAGAGAACGACAATTACTATACTTATTACACTCACTATTATCAATCTAACTCATATTATTAACCATATTATGCAGATATGATCGGTAGAACGACCATTACTATACTAATTACTCTTATTATTATCAATGTAACTCATATTGTCAGCCATATTATGCTTATATGATCGATAGAACGACAATTACTATACTTACTACTCTTATTATTATCAATCTAACTCATATCATTAGCCATATTATGTTTATATGATCGATAGAACGACAATTACTATACTCATTACTCTTATTATTATCAATCTAACTCATATTATTAGCCATATTGAACCTACATGATCGATAGAACGACAATTACTATACTTATTACACTCACTGTTATCAATCTAACTCATATTATTAGCCATATTATGGTTATATGACCGATAGAACGACAATTACTATACTTATTACTCTTATTATTATCAATCTAACTCATATTATTAGCCATATTATGCTTATATGATCGATAGAACGACAATTACTATACTTGTTACACTCACTATTATCAATCTAACTCATATTATTAACCATATTATGCAGATATGATCGATAGAACGACCATCACTATACTAATTACTCTTATTATTATCAATGTAACTCATATTATTAGCCATATTATGCTTATATGATCGATAGAACGACAATTGCTATACTTATTACTCTTATCATTATCAATCTAACTCATATTATCAGCCATATTATGCTTATATGATCGATAGAACGACAATTACTATACCTATTACACTCACTGTTATCAATCTAACTCATATTATTTACCACATTATGCAGATATAATCGATAGAACGACAATTACTACACATATTACTCTTATTATTATCAATGTAACTCATATTATTAGCCATATTATGCTTAAATGATCGATAGAACGACAATTACTATACTTATTACTTTTATTATTATCAATCTAACTCATATTATTAGCCATATTATGCTTATATGATCGATAGAACGACAATTGCTATACTTATTACTCTTATCATTATCAATCTAACTCATATTATCAGCCATATTATGCTTATATGATCGATAGAACGACAATTACTATACCTATTACACTCACTATTATCAATCTAACTCTTATTATTAACCATATTATGCAGATAGGATCGATTGAACGACAATTACTATTCTTATTACTCTTATTATTATCAATCTAACTCATATTATTTGCCATATCATGCTTATATGATCGATAGAACGACAATTACTATACTCACTACTTTTATTATTATCACCCTAACTCATATTATTAGCCATATTATGGTTATATGATCGATAGAACGACAATTACTATACTTATTACACTCACTGTTATCAATCCAACTCTTATTATTAACCATATTAAGCAGATGTGATCGATAGAACGACAATTACTATACTTATTACTCTTATATTATCAATCTAACTCAAATTATTAGCCATATTATGCTTATATGATCGATAGAACGACAATTACTATACTTATTACTCTTATTATTATCAATCTAACTCATATTATTAGCCATATTATGCTTATATGATCGATAGAACGACAATTACTATACTTATTACACTCACTGTTATCAATTTAACTCATATTAAAAGCCATATTATGGTTATATGACCGATAGAACGACAATTACTATACTTATTACTCTTATTATTATCAATCTTACTCATATTATTAGCCATATTATGCTTATATGATCGAGAGAACGACAATTACTATACTTATTACACTCACTATTATCAATCTAACTCATATTATTAACCATATTATGCAGATATGATCGGTAGAACGACCATTACTATACTAATTACTCTTATTATTATCAATGTAACTCATATTGTCAGCCATATTATGCTTATATGATCGATAGAACGACAATTACTATACTTACTACTCTTATTATTATCAATCTAACTCATATCATTAGCCATATTATGTTTATATGATCGATAGAACGACAATTACTATACTCATTACTCTTATTATTATCAATCTAACTCATATTATTAGCCATATTGAACCTATATGATCGATAGAACGACAATTACTATACTTATTACACTCACTATTATCAATCTAAATAATATTATTAGCCATATTATGCTTATATGATCGATAGAACGACAATTACTATACTCAGTACTCTTATTATTAACAATCTAACTCATATTATTAGCCACATTATGCTTACATGATCGATAGAACGACAATTGCTATACTTATTACACTCACAGTTATCAATCTAACTCATATTATTAGCCATATTATGCTCATATGATCGATAGAGCGACAATTACTATACTTATTACACTCACTGTTATCAATCCAACTCATATTATTAACCATATTAAGCAGATATGATCGATAGAGCGACAATTACTATACTTGTTATTCTTATTATTATCAATCTAACTCATATTATTAGCCATATTATGCTTACATGATCGATAGAACGACATTTACTATACTTATTACACTCACAGTTATCAATCTAACTCATATTATTAGCCATATTATGGTTATATGATCGATAGAACGACAATTACTATACTTATTACACTCACTGTTATCAATCCAACTCATATTATTAACCATATTAAGCAGATGTGATCGATAGAACGACAATTACTATACTTATTACTCTTATATTATCAATCTAACTCAAATTATTAGCCATATTATGCTTATATGATCGATAGAACGACAATTACTATACTTATTACTCTTATTATTATCAATCTAACTCATATTATTGGCCATATTATGCTTATATGATCGATAGAACGACAATTACTATACTTATTACACTCACTGTTATCAATCTAACTCATATTATTAGACATATTATGGTTATATGACCGATAGAACGACAATTACTATACTTATTACACTCACTATTATCAATCTAACTCATATTATTAACCATATTATGCAGATATGATCGATAGAACGACCATTACTATACTAATTACTCTTATTATTATCAATGTAACTCATATTATCAGCCATATTATGCTTATATGATCGATAGAACGACAATTACTATACTTACTACTCTTATTATTATCAATCTAACTCATATCATTAGCCATATTATGTTTATATGATCGATAGAACGACAATTACTATACTTACTACTCTTATTATTATCAATCTAACTCATATCATTAGCCATATTATGTTTATATGATCGATAGAACGACAATTACTATACCCATTACTCTTATTATTATCAATCTAACTCATATCATTAGCCATATTATGTTTATATGATCGATAGAACGACAATTACTATACTCATTACTCTTATTATTATCAATCTAACTCATATTATTAGCCATATTGAACCTATATGATCGATAGAACGACAATTACTATACTTATTACACTCACTATTATCAATCTAAATAATATTATTAGCCATATTATGCTTATATGATCGAGAGAACGACAATTACTATACTTATTACACTCACTATTATCAATCTAACTCATATTATTAACCATATTATGCAGATATGATCGGTAGAACGACCATTACTATACTAATTACTCTTATTATTATCAATGTAACTCATACTGTCAGCCATATTATGCTTATATGATCGATAGAACGACAATTACTATACTTACTACTCTTATTATTATCAATCTAACTCATATCATTAGCCATATTATGTTTATATGATCGATAGAACGACAATTCCTATACTTATTACTCTTATTATTATCATTCTAACTCATATTATTAGCCATATTATGCTTATATGATCGATAGAACGACAATTACTACACATATGACACTCACTATTATCAATCTAACTCATATTATTAACCATATTATGGTTATATGACCGATAGAACGACAATTACTATACTTATTACTCTTATTATTATCAATCTAACTCATATTATTTGCCATATCATGCTTATATGATCGATAGGACAATTACTATACTCACTACTTTTATTATTATCACCCTAACTCATATTATTAGCCATATTATGGTTATATGATCGAGAGAACGACAATTACTATACTTATTACACTCACTATTATCAATCTAACTCATATTATTAACCATATTATGCAGATATGATCGGTAGAACGACCATTACTATACTAATTACTCTTATTATTATCAATGTAACTCATATTGTCAGCCATATTATGCTTATATGATCGATAGAACGACAATTACTATACTTACTACTCTTATTATTATCAATCTAACTCATATCATTAGCCATATTATGTTTATATGATCGATAGAACGACAATTCCTATACTTATTACTCTTATTATTATCAATCTAACTCATATTATTAGCCATATTATGCTTATATGATCGATAGAACGACAATTACTACACATATTACACTCACTATTATCAATCTAACTCATATTATTAACCATATTATGCAGATATGATCGATAGAACGACAATTACTATACTTATTACTCTTATTGTTATCAATCTAGCTCATATTATAAGCCATATTATGCTTATATGATCGATAGAACCACAATTACTATACTTATTACTCTTATTATTATCAATCCAACTCATATTATTAGCCATATTGTGCTTATGTGATCGACAGAACGACAATCACTATACTTATTACACTCACTGTTATCAATCTAACTCATATTATTAACCATATTATGCTTATATGATCGATAGGACGACAATTACTATAATTATTACTCTTATTATTATCAATCTAACTCATATTATTAGCCATATTATGCTTAAATGATCGATAGAACGACAATTACTATACTTATTACTTTTATTATTATCAATCTAACTCATATTATTAGCCATATTATGCTTATATGATCGATAGAACGACAATTGCTATACTTATTACTCTTATCATTATCAATCTAACTCATATTATCAGCCATATTATGCTTATATGATCGATAGAACGACAATTACTATACCTATTACACTCACTATTATCAATCTAACTCTTATTATTAACCATATTATGCAGATATGATCGATTGAACGACAATTACTATTCTTATTACTCTTATTATTATCAATCTAACTCATATTATTTGCCATATCATGCTTATATGATCGATAGAACGACAATTACTATACTCACTACTTTTATTATTATCACCCTAACTCATATTATTAGCCATATTATGGTTATATGATCGATAGAACGACAACTACTATACTTATTACACTCACTGTTATCAATCCAACTCATATTATTAACCATATTAAGCAGATGTGATCGATAGAACGACAATTACTATACTTATTACTCTTATATTATCAATCTAACTCAAATTATTAGCCATATAATGCTTATATGATCGATAGAACGACAATTACTATACTTATTACTCTTATTATTGTCAATCTAATTCATATTATTAGCCATATTATGCTTATATGATCGATAGAGCGACAATTACTATACTCACTACTTTTATTATTATCACCCTAACTCATATTATTAGCCATATTATGGTTATATGATCGATAGAACGACAACTACTATACTTATTACACTCACTGTTATCAATCTAACTCATATTATTAGCCATATTATGGTTATATGACCGATAGAACGACAATTACTATACTTATTACTCTTATTATTATCAATCTAACTCATATTATTAGCCATATTATGCTTATATGATCGATAGAACGACAATTACTATACTTGTTACACTCACTATTATCAATCTAACTCATATTATTAACCATATTATGCAGATATGATCGATAGAACGACCATTACTATACTAATTACTCTTATTATTATCAATGTAACTCATATTATTAGCCATATTATGCTTATATGATCGATAGAACGACAATTGCTATACTTATTACTCTTATCATTATCAATCCAACTCATATTATTAGCCATATTGTGCTTATGTGATCGACAGAACGACAATCACTATACTTATTACACTCACTGTTATCAATCTAACTCATATTATTAACCATATTATGCTTATATGATCGATAGGACGACAATTACTATAATTATTACTCTTATTATTATCAATCTAACTCATATTATTAGCCATATTATGCTTAAATGATCGATAGAACGACAATTACTATACTTACTACTTTTATTATTATCAATCTAACTCATATTATTAGCCATATTAAGCTTATATGATCGATAGAACGACAATTGCTATACTTATTACTCTTATCATTATCAATCTAACTCATATTATCAGCCATATTATGGTTATATGATCGATAGAACGACAACTACTATACTTATTACACTCACTGTTATCAATCCAACTCATATTATTAACCATATTAAGCAGATGTGATCGATAGAACGACAATTACTATACTTATTACTCTTATATTATCAATCTAACTCAAATTATTAGCCATATAATGCTTATATGATCGATAGAACGACAATTACTATACTTATTACTCTTATTATTATCAATCTAATTCATATTATTAGCCATATTATGCTTATATGATCGATAGAGCGACAATTACTATACTTATTACACTCACTGTTATCAATCTAACTCATATTATTAGCCATATTATGGTTATATGACCGATAGAACGACAATTACTATACTTATTACTCTTATTATTATCAATCTAACTCATATTATTAGCCATATTATGCTTATATGATCGATAGAACGACAATTACTATACTTGTTACACTCACTATTATCAATCTAACTCATATTATTAACCATATTATGCAGATATGATCGATAGAACGACCATCACTATACTAATTACTCTTATTATTATCAATGTAACTCATATTATTAGCCATATTATGCTTATATGATCGATAGAACGACAATTGCTATACTTATTACTCTTATCATTATCAATCTAACTCATATTATCAGCCATATTATGCTTATATGATCGATAGAACGACAATTACTATACCTATTACACTCACTGTTATCAATCTAACTCATATTATTTACCACATTATGCAGATATAATCGATAGAACGACAATTACTATACATATTACTCCTATTATTATCCATCTAACTCATATTATTAGCCATATTATGCTTATATGATCGATAGAACCACAATTACTATACTTATTACTCTTATTATTATCAATCCAACTCATATTATTAGCCATATTGTGCTTATGTGATCGACAGAACGACAATCACTATACTTATTACACTCACTGTTATCAATCTAACTCATATTATTAACCATATTATGCTTATATGATCGATAGGACGACAATTACTATAATTATTACTCTTATTATTATCAATCTAACTCATATTATTAGCCATATTATGCTTAAATGATCGATAGAACGACAATTACTATACTTATTACTTTTATTATTATCAATCTAACTCATATTATTAGCCATATTATGCTTATATGATCGATAGAACGACAATTGCTATACTTATTACTCTTATCATTATCAATCTAACTCATATTATCAGCCATATTATGCTTATATGATCGATAGAACGACAATTACTATACCTATTACACTCACTATTATCAATCTAACTCTTATTATTAACCATATTATGCAGATAGGATCGATTGAACGACAATTACTATTCTTATTACTCTTATTATTATCAATCTAACTCATATTATTTGCCATATCATGCTTATATGATCGATAGAACGACAATTACTATACTCACTACTTTTATTATTATCACCCTAACTCATATTATTAGCCATATTATGGTTATATGATCGATAGAACGACAATTACTATACTTATTACACTCACTGTTATCAATCCAACTCTTATTATTAACCATATTAAGCAGATGTGATCGATAGAACGACAATTACTATACTTATTACTCTTATATTATCAATCTAACTCAAATTATTAGCCATATTATGCTTATATGATCGATAGAACGACAATTACTATACTTATTACTCTTATTATTATCAATCTAACTCATATTATTAGCCATATTATGCTTATATGATCGATAGAACGACAATTACTATACTTATTACACTCACTGTTATCAATTTAACTCATATTAAAAGCCATATTATGGTTATATGACCGATAGAACGACAATTACTATACTTATTACTCTTATTATTATCAATCTTACTCATATTATTAGCCATATTATGCTTATATGATCGAGAGAACGACAATTACTATACTTATTACACTCACTATTATCAATCTAACTCATATTATTAACCATATTATGCAGATATGATCGGTAGAACGACCATTACTATACTAATTACTCTTATTATTATCAATGTAACTCATATTGTCAGCCATATTATGCTTATATGATCGATAGAACGACAATTACTATACTTACTACTCTTATTATTATCAATCTAACTCATATCATTAGCCATATTATGTTTATATGATCGATAGAACGACAATTACTATACTCATTACTCTTATTATTATCAATCTAACTCATATTATTAGCCATATTGAACCTATATGATCGATAGAACGACAATTACTATACTTATTACACTCACTATTATCAATCTAAATAATATTATTAGCCATATTATGCTTATATGATCGATAGAACGACAATTACTATACTCAGTACTCTTATTATTAACAATCTAACTCATATTATTAGCCACATTATGCTTACATGATCGATAGAACGACAATTGCTATACTTATTACACTCACAGTTATCAATCTAACTCATATTATTAGCCATATTATGCTCATATGATCGATAGAGCGACAATTACTATACTTATTACACTCACTGTTATCAATCCAACTCATATTATTAACCATATTAAGCAGATATGATCGATAGAACGACAATTACTATACTTGTTATTCTTATTATTATCAATCTAACTCATATTATTAGCCATATTATGCTTACATGATCGATAGAACGACATTTACTATACTTATTACACTCACAGTTATCAATCTAACTCATATTATTAGCCATATTATGGTTATATGATCGATAGAACGACAATTACTATACTTATTACACTCACTGTTATCAATCCAACTCATATTATTAACCATATTAAGCAGATGTGATCGATAGAACGACAATTACTATACTTATTACTCTTATATTATCAATCTAACTCAAATTATTAGCCATATTATGCTTATATGATCGATAGAACGACAATTACTATACTTATTACTCTTATTATTATCAATCTAACTCATATTATTGGCCATATTATGCTTATATGATCGATAGAACGACAATTACTATACTTATTACACTCACTGTTATCAATCTAACTCATATTATTAGACATATTATGGTTATATGACCGATAGAACGACAATTACTATACTTATTACACTCACTATTATCAATCTAACTCATATTATTAACCATATTATGCAGATATGATCGATAGAACGACCATTACTATACTAATTACTCTTATTATTATCAATGTAACTCATATTATCAGCCATATTATGCTTATATGATCGATAGAACGACAATTACTATACTTACTACTCTTATTATTATCAATCTAACTCATATCATTAGCCATATTATGTTTATATGATCGATAGAACGACAATTACTATACTTACTACTCTTATTATTATCAATCTAACTCATATCATTAGCCATATTATGTTTATATGATCGATAGAACGACAATTACTATACTCATTACTCTTATTATTATCAATCTAACTCATATCATTAGCCATATTATGTTTATATGATCGATAGAACGACAATTACTATACTCATTACTCTTATTATTATCAATCTAACTCATATTATTAGCCATATTGAACCTATATGATCGATAGAACGACAATTACTATACTTATTACACTCACTATTATCAATCTAAATAATATTATTAGCCATATTATGCTTATATGATCGAGAGAACGACAATTACTATACTTATTACACTCACTATTATCAATCTAACTCATATTATTAACCATATTATGCAGATATGATCGGTAGAACGACCATTACTATACTAATTACTCTTATTATTATCAATGTAACTCATACTGTCAGCCATATTATGCTTATATGATCGATAGAACGACAATTACTATACTTACTACTCTTATTATTATCAATCTAACTCATATCATTAGCCATATTATGTTTATATGATCGATAGAACGACAATTCCTATACTTATTACTCTTATTATTATCATTCTAACTCATATTATTAGCCATATTATGCTTATATGATCGATAGAACGACAATTACTATACTTACTACTCTTATTATTATCAATCTAACTCATATCATTAGCCATATTATGTTTATATGATCGATAGGACGACAATTCCTATACTTATTACTCTTATTATTATCAATCTAACTCATATTATTAGCCATATTATGCTTATATGATCGATAGAACGACAATTACTACACATATTACACTCACTATTATCAATCTAACTCATATTATTAACCATATTATGCAGATATGATCGATAGAACGACAATTACTATACTTATTACTCTTATTGTTATCAATCTAGCTCATATTATAAGCCATATTATGCTTATATGATCGATAGAACGACAATTACTACACTTATTACACTCACTTTTATCAATCTAACTCATATTATTAACCATATTATGCAGATATGATCGATAGAACGACAATTACTATACTTATTGCACTCACTATTATCAATCTAAATCATATTATTAACCATATTACGCAGATATGATCGATAGAACGACAATTACTATACTCATTACTCTTATTATTATCAATCTAACTCATATTATTAGCCATATTGAACATATATGATCGATAGAACGACAATTACTATACTTATTACACTCACTATTATCAATCTAAATGATATTATTAGCCATATTATGCTTATATGATCGATAGAACGACAATTACTATACTCAGTACTCTTATTATTAACAATCTAACTCATATTATTAGCCACATTATGCTTACATGATCGATAGAACGACAATTGCTATACTTATTACACTCACAGTTATCAATCTAACTCATATTATTAGCCATATTATGCTCATATGATCGATAGAGCGACAATTACTATACTTATTACACTCACTGTTATCAATCCAACTCATATTATTAACCATTTTAAGCAGATATGATCGATAGAACGACAATTACTATACTTGTTATTCTTATTATTATCAATCTAACTCATATTATTAGCCATATTATGCTTACATGATCGATAGAACGACATTTACTATACTTATTACACTCACAGTTATCAATCTAACTCATATTATTCGCCATATTATGGTTATATGATCGATAGAACGACAATTACTATACTTATTACACTCACTGTTATCAACCCAACTCATATTATTAACCATATTAAGCAGATGTGATCGATAGAACGACAATTACTATACTTATTACTCTTATATTATCAATCTAACTCAAATTATTAGCCATATTATGCTTATATGATCGATAGAACGACAATTACTATACTTATTACTCTTATTATTATCAATCTAACTCATATTATTGGCCATATTATGCTTATATGATCGATAGAACGACAATTACTATACTTATTACACTCACTGTTATCAATCTAACTCATATTATTAGACATATTATGGTTATATGACCGATAGAACGACAATTACTATACTTATTACACTCACTATTATCAATCTAACTCATATTATTAACCATATTATGCAGATATGATCGATAGAACGACCATTACTATACTAATTACTCTTATTATTATCAATGTAACTCATATTATCAGCCATATTATGCTTATATGATCGATAGAACGACAATTACTATACTTACTACTCTTATTATTATCAATCTAACTCATATCATTAGCCATATTATGTTTATATGATCGATAGAACGACAATTCCTATACTTATTACTCTTATTATTATCATTCTAACTCATATTATTAGCCATATTATGCTTATATGATCGATAGAACGAGAATTACTACACATATGACACTCACTATTATCAATCTAACTCATATTATTAACCATATTATGGTTATATGACCGATAGAACGACAATTACTATACTTATTACTCTTATTATTATCAATCTAACTCATATTATTAGCCATATTATGCTTATATGATCGAGAGAACGACAATTACTATACTTATTACACTCACTATTATCAATCTAACTCATATTATTAACCATATTATGCAGATATGATCGGTAGAACGACCATTACTATACTAATTACTCTTATTATTATCAATGTAACTCATATTGTCAGCCATATTATGCTTATATGATCGATAGAACGACAAATACTATACTTACTACTCTTATTATTATCAATCTAACTCATATCATTAGCCATATTATGTTTATATGATCGATAGAACGACAATTCCTATACTTATTACTCTTATTATTATCAATCTAACTCATATTATTAGCCATATTATGCTTATATGATCGATAGAACGACAATTACTACACATATTACACTCACTATTATCAATCTAACTCATATTATTAACCATATTATGCAGATATGATCGATAGAACGACAATTACTATACTTATTACTCTTATTGTTATCAATCTAGCTCATATTATTAGCCATATTATGCTTATATGATCGATAGAACGACAATTACTACACTTATTACACTCACTTTTATCAATCTAACTCATATTATTAACCATATTATGCAGATATGATCGATAGAACGACAATTACTATACTTGTTGCACTCACTATTATCAATCTAAATCATATTATTAACCATATTACGCAGATATGATCGATAGAACGACAATTGCTATACTCATTACTCTTATTATTATGAATCTAACTCATATTATTAGCCATATTGAACCTATATGATCGATAGAACGACAATTACTATACTTATTACACTCACTATTATCAATCTAAATAATATTATTAGCCATATTATGCTTATATGATCGATAGAACGACAATTACTATACTCAGTACTCTTATTATTAACAATCTAACTCATATTATTAGCCACATTATGCTTACATGATCGATAGAACGACAATTGCTATACTTATTACACTCACAGTTATCAATCTAACTCATATTATTAGCCATATTATGCTCATATGATCGATAGAGCGACAATTACTATACTTATTACACTCACTGTTATCAATCCAACTCATATTATTAACCATATTAAACAGATATGATCGATAGAACGACAATTACTATACTTGTTATTCTTATTATTATCAATCTAACTCATATTATTAGCCATATTATGCTTACATGATCGATAGAACGACATTTACTATACTTATTACACTCACAGTTATCAATCTAACTCATATTATTAGCCATATTATGGTTATATGATCGATAGAACGACAATTACTATACTTATTACACTCACTGTTATCAATCCAACTCATATTATTAACCATATTAAGCAGATGTGATCGATAGAACGACAATTACTATACTTATTACTCTTATATTATCAATCTAACTCAAATTATTAGCCATATTATGCTTATATGAGCGATAGAACGACAATTACTATACTTATTACACTCACTGTTATCAATCCAACTCATATTATTAACCATATTAAGCAGATGTGATCGATAGAACGACAATTACTATACTTATTACTCTTATATTATCAATCTAACTCAAATTATTAGCCATATTATGCTTATATGATCGATAGAACGACAATTACTATACTTATTACTCTTATTATTATCAATCTAACTCATATTATTGGCCATATCATGCTTATATGATCGATAGAACGACAATTACTATACTTATTACACTCACTGTTATCAATCTAACTCATATTATTAGACATATTATGGTTATATGACCGATAGAACGACAATTACTATACTTATTACTCTTATTATTATCAATCTAACTCATATTATTAGCCATATTATGCTTATATGATCGATAGAACGACAATTACTATACTTATTACACTCACTATTATCAATCTAACTCATATTATTAACCATATTATGCAGATATGATCGATAGAACGACCATTACTATACTAATTACTCTTATTATTATCAATGTAACTCATATTATCAGCCATATTATGCTTATATGATCGATAGAACGACAATTACTATACTTACTACTCTTATTATTATCAATCTAACTCATATCATTAGCCATATTATGTTTATATGATCGATAGAACGACAATTCCTATACTTATTACTCTTATTATTATCATTCTAACTCATATTATTAGCCATATTATGCTTATATGATCGATAGAACGACAATTACTACACATATGACACTCACTATTATCAATCTAACTCATATTATTAACCATATTATGCAGATATGATCGATAGAACGACAATTGCTATACTTATTACACTCACAGTTATCAATCTAACTCATATTATTAGCCATATTATGCTCATATGATCGATAGAACGACAATTACTGTACTTATTACACTCACTGTTATCAATCCAACTCATATTATTAACCATATTAAGCAGATATGATCGATAGAACGACAATTACTATACTTATTGCTCTTATTATTATCAATCTAACTCATATTATTAGCCATATTATGCTTATATGATCGATAGAACGACAATTACTATACTTATTACTCTTATTATTATCAATCTAACTCATATTGTTGGGCATATTATGCTAAAATGATCGACAGAACGACAATTACTATACTTACTACTCTTATTATTATCAATCTAACTCATATCATTAGCCATATTATGTTTATATGATCGACAGAACGACAATTCCTATACTTATTACTCTTATTATTATCAATCTAACTCATATTATTAGCCATATTATGCTTATATGATCGATAGAACGACAATTACTATACTTATTACTCTTATTATTATCAATCTAACTCATATTGTTAGGCATATTATGCTTAAATGATCGACAGAACGACAATTACTGTACTTATTACTCTTATTATTATCAATCTAACTCATATTATTACCCATATTATGCTTATATGATCGATAGAACGTCAATTGCTATACTTTTTACTCTTATTATTATAAATCTAACTCATATTATTAGCCATAATATGCTTACATGATCGATAGAACGACATTTACTATACTTATTACACTCACAGTTATCAATCTAACTCATATTATTAGCCATATTATGGTTATATGATCGATAGAACGACAATTACTATACTTATTACACTCACTGTTATCAATCCAACTCATATTATTAACCATATTAAGCAGATGTGATCGATAGAACGACAATTACTATACTTATTACTCTTATTATTATCAATCTAACTCATATTATTAGCCATATTATGCTTATATGATCGAGAGAACGACAATTACTATACTTATTACACTCACTATTATCAATCTAACTCATATTATTAACCATATTATGCAGATATGATCGGTAGAACGACCATTACTATACTAATTACTCTTATTATTATCAATGTAACTCATATTGTCAGCCATATTATGCTTATATGATCGATAGAACGACAAATACTATACTTACTACTCTTATTATTATCAATCTAACTCATATCATTAGCCATATTATGTTTATATGATCGATAGAACGACAATTACTATACTTGTTACACTCACTATTATCAATCTAACTCATATTATTAACCATATTATGCAGATATGATCGATAGAACGACCATTACTATACTAATTACTCTTATTATTATCAATGTAACTCATATTATTAGCCATATTATGCTAATATGACCGATAGAACGACAATTGCTATACTTATTACTCTTATCATTATCAATCTAACTCATATTATCAGCCATATTATGCTTATATGATCGATAGAACGACAATTACTATACCTATTACTCTTATTATTATCAATCTAACTCATATTATTGGCCATATTATGCTTATATGATCGATAGAACGACAATTGCTATACTTATTACACTCACTGTTATCAATCTAACTCATATTATTAGACATATTATGGTTATATGACCGATAGAACGACAATTACTATACTTATTACTCTTATTATTATCAATCTAACTCATATTATTAACCATATTATGCAGATATGATCGATAGAACGACCATTACTATACTAATTACTCTTATTATTATCAATGTAACTCATATTATCAGCCATATTATGCTTATATGATCGATAGAACGACAATTACTATACTTACTACTCTTATTATTATCAATCTAACTCATATCATTAGCCATATTATGTTTATATGATCGATAGAACGACAATTCCTATACTTATTACTCTTATTATTATCATTCTAACTCATATTATTAGCCATATTATGCTTATATGATCGATAGAACGACAATTACTACACATATGACACTCACTATTATCAATCTAACTCATATTATTAACCATATTATGCAGATATGATCGATAGAACGACAATTGCTATACTTATTACACTCACAGTTATCAATCTAACTCATATTATTAGCCATATTATGCTCATATGATCGATAGAACGACAATTACTGTACTTATTACACTCACTGTTATCAATCCAACTCATATTATTAACCATATTAAGCAGATATGATCGATAGAACGACAATTACTATACTTATTGCTCTTATTATTATCAATCTAACTCATATTATTAGCCATATTATGCTTATATGATCGATAGAACGACAATTACTATACTTATTACTCTTATTATTATCAATCTAACTCATATTGTTAGGCATATTATGCTTAAATGATCGACAGAACGACAATTACTATACTTACTACTCTTATTATTATCAATCTAACTCATATCATTAGCCATATTATGTTTATATGATCGATAGAACGACAATTCCTATACTTATTACTCTTATTATTATCAATCTAACTGATATTATTAGCCATATTATGCTTATATGATCGAGAGAACGACAATTACTATACTTATTACACTCACTATTATCAATCTAACTCATATTATTAACCATATTATGCAGATATGATCGGTAGAACGACCATTACTATACTAATTACTCTTATTATTATCAATGTAACTCATATTATTAGCCATATTATGCTAATATGATCGATAGAACGACAATTGCTATACTTATTACTCTTATCATTATCAATCTAACTCATATTATCAGCCATATTATGCTTATATGATCGATAGAACGACAATTACTATACCTATTACACTCACTATTATCAATCTAACTCATATTATTTACCACATTATGCAGATATAATCGATAGAACGACAATTACTATACATATTACTCCTATTATTATCCATCTAACTCATATTATTAGCCATATTATGCTTATATGATCGATAGAACGACAATTACTATACTTATTACTCTTATTATTATCAATCCAACTCATATTATTAGCCATATTGTGCTTATGTGATCGACAGAACGACAATCACTATACTTATTACACTCACTGTTATCAGTCTAACTCATATTATTAACCATATTATGCTTATATGATCGATAGGACGACAATTACTATAATTATTACTCTTATTATTATCAATCTAACTCATATTATTAGCCATATTATGCTTAAATGATCGATAGAACGACAATTACTATACTTATTACTCTTATTATTATCAATCTAACTCATATTATTAGCCATATTATGCTTATATGATCGATAGAACGACAATTGCTATACTTATTACTCTTATCATTATCAATCTAACTCATATTATCAGCCATATTATGCTTATATGATCGATAGAACGACAATTACTATACCTATTACACTCACTATTATCAATCTAACTCTTATTGTTAACCATATTATGCAGATATGATCGATTGAACGACAATTACTATTCTTATTACTCTTATTATTATCACTCTAACTCATATTATTTGCCATATCATGCTTATATGATCGATAGAACGACAATTACTATACTCACTACTTTTATTATTATCACCCTAACTCATATTATTAGCCATATTATGGTTATATGATCGATAGAACGACAATTACTATACTCATTACTCTTATTATTATCAATCTAACTCATATTATTAGCCATATTGAACCTATATGATCGATAGAACGACAATTACTATACTTATTACACTCACTATTATCAATCTAAATAATATTATTAGCCATATTATGCTTATATGATCGAGAGAACGACAATTACTATACTTATTACACTCACTATTATCAATCTAACTCATATTATTAACCATATTATGCAGATATGATCGGTAGAACGACCATTACTATACTAATTACTCTTATTATTATCAATGTAACTCATATTGTCAGCCATATTATGCTTATATGATCGATAGAACGACAAATACTATACTTACTACTCTTATTATTATCAATCTAACTCATATCATTAGCCATATTATGTTTATATGATCGATAGAACGACAATTCCTATACTTATTACTCTTATTATTATCATTCTAACTCATATTATTAGCCATATTATGCTTATATGATCGATAGAACGACAATTACTACACATATGACACTCACTATTATCAATCTAACTCATATTATTAACCATATTATGGTTATATGACCGATAGAACGACAATTACTATACTTATTACTCTTATTATTATCAATCTAACTCATATTATTTGCCATATCATGCTTATATGATCGATAGAACGACAATTACTATACTCACTACTTTTATTATTATCACCCTAACTCATATTATTAGCCATATTATGGTTATATGATCGAGAGAACGACAATTACTATACTTATTACACTCACTATTATCAATCTAACTCATATTATTAACCATATTATGCAGATATGATCGGTAGAACGACCATTACTATACTAATTACTCTTATTATTATCAATGTATCTCATATTGTCAGCCATATTATGCTTATATGATCGATAGAACGACAATTACTATACTTACTACTCTTATTATTATCAATCTAACTCATATCATTAGCCATATTATGTTTATATGATCGATAGAACGACAATTCCTATACTTATTACTCTTATTATTATCAATCTAACTCATATTATTAGCCATATTATGCTTATATGATCGATAGAACGACAATTACTACACATATTACACTCACTATTATCAATCTAACTCATATTATTAACCATATTATGCAGATATGATCGATAGAACGACAATTACTATACTTATTACTCTTATTGTTATCAATCTAGCTCATATTATAAGCCATATTATGCTTATATGATCGATAGAACGACAATTACTACACTTATTACACTCACTTTTATCAATCTAACTCATATTATTAACCATATTATGCAGATATGATCGATAGAACGACAATTACTATACTTATTGCACTCACTATTATCAATCTAAATCATATTATTAACCATATTACGCAGATATGATCGATAGAACGACAATTACTATACTCATTACTCTTATTATTATCAATCTAACTCATATTATTAGCCATATTGAACATATATGATCGATAGAACGACAATTACTATACTTATTACACTCACTATTATCAATCTAAATAATATTATTAGCCATATTATGCTTATATGATCGATAGAACGACAATTACTATACTCAGTACTCTTATTATTAACAATCTAACTCATATTATTAGCCACATTATGCTTACATGATCGATAGAACGACAATTGCTATACTTATTACACTCACAGTTATCAATCTAACTCATATTATTATCCATATTATGCTCATATGATCGATAGAGCGACAATTACTATACTTATTACACTCACTGTTATCAATCCAACTCATATTATTAACCATTTTAAGCAGATATGATCGATAGAACGACAATTACTATACTTGTTATTCTTATTATTATCAATCTAACACATATTATTAGCCATATTATGCTTACATGATCGATAGAACGACATTTACTATACTTATTACACTCACAGTTATCAATCTAACTCATATTATTAGCCATATTATGGTTATATGATCGATAGAACGACAATTACTATACTTATTACACTCACTGTTATCAACCCAACTCATATTATTAACCATATTAAGCAGATGTGATCGATAGAACGACAATTACTATACTTATTACTCTTATATTATCAATCTAACTCAAATTATTAGCCATATTATGCTTATATGATCGATAGAACGACAATTACTATACTTATTACTCTTATTATTAACAATCTAACTCATATTATTGGCCATATTATGCTTATATGATCGATAGAACGACAATTACTATACTTATTACACTCACTGTTATCAATCTAACTCATATTATTAGACATATTATGGTTATATGACCGATAGAACGACAATTACTATACTTATTACACTCACTATTATCAATCTAACTCATATTATTAACCATATTATGCAGATATGATCGATAGAACGACCATTACTATACTAATTACTCTTATTATTATCAATGTAACTCATATTATCAGCCATATTATGCTTATATGATCGATAGAACGACAACTACTATACTTACTACTCTTATTATTATCAATCTAACTCATATCATTAGCCATATTATGTTTATATGATCGATAGAACGACAATTCCTATACTTATTACTCTTATTATTATCATTCTAACTCATATTATTAGCCATATTATGCTTATATGATCGATAGAACGACAATTACTACACATATGACACTCACTATTATCAATCTAACTCATATTATTAACCATATTATGGTTATATGACCGATAGAACGACAATTACTATACTTATTACTCTTATTATTATCAATCTAACTCATATTATTAGCCATATTATGCTATATGATCGAGAGAACGACAATTACTATACTTATTACACTCACTATTATCAATCTAACTCATATTATTAACCATATTATGCAGATATGATCGGTAGAACGACCATTACTATACCAATTACTCTTATTATTATCAATGTAACTCATATTGTCAGCCATATTATGCTTATATGATCGATAGAACGACAAATACTATACTTACTACTCTTATTATTATCAATCTAACTCATATCATTAGCCATATTATGTTTATATGATCGATAGAACGACAATTCCTATACTTATTACTCTTATTATTATCAATCTAACTCATATTATTAGCCATATTATGCTTACATGATCGATAGAACGACATTTACTATACTTATTACACTCACAGTTATCAATCTAACTCATATTATTAGCCATATTATGGTTATATGATCGATAGAACGACAATTACTATACTTATTACACTCACTGTTATCAATCCAACTCATATTATTAACCATATTAAGCAGATGTGATCGATAGAACGACAATTACTATACTTATTACTCTTATATTATCAATCTAACTCAAATTATTAGCCATATTATGCTTATATGATCGATAGAACGACAATTACTATACTTATTACTCTTATTATTATCAATCTAACTCATATTATTGGCCATATCATGCTTATATGATCGATAGAACGACAATTACTATACTTATTACACTCACTGTTATCAATCTAACTCATATTATTAGACATATTATGGTTATATGACCGATAGAACGACAATTACTATACTTATTACTCTTATTATTATCAATCTAACTCATATTATTAGCCATATTATGCTTATATGATCGATAGAGCGACAATTACTATACTTATTACACTCACTGTTATCAATCTAACTCATATTATTAGCCATATTATGGTTATATGACCGATAGAACGACAATTACTATACTTATTACTCTTATTATTATCAATCTAACAAATATTATTAGCCATATTATGCTTATATGATCGATAGAACGACAATTACTATACTTGTTACACTCACTATTATCAATCTAACTCATATTATTAACCATATTATGCAGATATGATCGATAGAACGACCATTACTATACTAATTACTCTTATTATTATCAATGTAACTCATATTATTAGCCATATTATGCTAATATGACCGATAGAACGACAATTGCTATACTTATTACTCTTATCATTATCAATCTAACTCATATTATCAGCCATATTATGCTTATATGATCGATAGAACGACAATTACTATACCTATTACACTCACTATTATCAATCTAACTCATATTATTTACCACATTATGCAGATATAATCGATAGAACGACAATTACTATACATATTACTCCTATTATTATCCATCTAACTCATATTATTAGCCATATTATGCTTATATGATCGATAGAACCACAATTACTATACTTATTACTCTTATTATTATCAATCCAACTCATATTATTAGCCATATTGTGCTTATGTGATCGACAGAACGACAATCACTATACTTATTACACTCACTGTTATCAATCTAACTCATATTATTAACCATATTATGCTTATATGGTCGATAGGACGACAATTACTATAATTATTACTCTTATTATTATCAATCTAACTCATATTATTAGCCATATTATGCTTAAATGATCGATAGAACGACAATTACTATACTTATTACTCTTATTATTATCAATCTAACTCATATTATTAGCCATATTATGCTTATATGATCGATAGAACGACAATTGCTATACTTATTACTCTTATCATTATCAATCTAACTCATATTATCAGCCATATTATGCTTATATGATCGATAGGACGACAATTACTATACCTATTACACTCACTATTATCAATCTAACTCATATTATTTACCACATTATGCAGATATAATCGATAGAACGACAATTACTATACATATTACTCCTATTATTATCCATCTAACTGATATTATTAGCCATGTTATGCTTATATGATCGATAGAACCACAATTACTATACTTATTACTTTTATTATTATCAATCTAACTCATATTATTAGCCATATTATGCTTATATGATCGATAGAACGACAATTGCTATACTTATTACTCTTATCATTATCAATCTAACTCATATTATCAGCCATATTATGCTTATATGACCGATAGAACGACAATTACTATACCTATTACACTCACTATTATCAATCTAACTCTTATTATTAACCATATTATGCAGATATGATCGATTGAACGACAATTACTATTCTTATTACTCTTATTATTATCAATCTAACTCATATTATTTGCCATATCATGCTTATATGATCGATAGAACGACAATTACTATACTCACTACCTTTATTATTATCACCCTAACTCATATTATTAGACATATTATGGTTATATGATCGATAGAACGACAATTACTATACTTATTACACTCACTGTTATCAACCCAACTCATATTATTAACCATATTAAGCAGATGTGATCGATAGAACGACAATTACTATACTTATTACTCTTATATTATCAATCTAACTCAAATTATTAGCCATATTATGCTTATATGATCGATAGAACGACAATTACTATACTTATTACTCTTATTATTATCAATCTAACTCATATTATTAGCCATATTATGCTTATATGATCGATAGAACGACAATTACTATACTTATTACACTCACTGTTATCAATTTAACTCATATTATTAGATATATTATGGTTATATGACCGATAGAACGACAATTACTATACTTATTACTCTTATTATTATCAATCTAACTCATATTATTAGCCATATTATGCTTATATGATCGAGAGAACGACAATTACTATACTTATTACACTCACTATTATCAATCTAACTCATATTATTAACCATATTATGCAGATATGATCGGTAGAACGACCATTACTATACTAATTACTCTTATTATTATCAATGTAACTCATATTGTCAGCCATATTATGCTTATATGATCGATAGAACGACAATTACTATACTTACTACTCTTATTATTATCAATCTAACTCATATCATTAGCCATATTATGTTTATATGATCGATAGAACGACAATTCCTATACTTATTACTCTTATTATTATCAATCTAACTCATATTATTAGCCACATTATGCTTACATGATCGATAGAAGGACAATTGCTATACTTATTACACTCACAGTTATCAATCTAACTCATATTATTAGCCATATTATGCTCATATGATCGATAGAGCGACAATTACTATACTTATTACACTCACTGTTATCAATCCAACTCATATTATTAACCATATTAAGCAGATATGATCGATAGAACGACAATTACTATACTTGTTATTCTTATTATTATCAATCTAACTCATATTATTAGCCATATTATGCTTACATGATCGATAGAACGACATTTACTATACTTATTACACTCACAGTTATCAATCTAACTCATATTATTAGCCATATTATGGTTATATGATCGATAGAACGACAATTACTATACTTATTACACTCACTGTCATCAATCCAACTCATATTATTAACCATATTAAGCAGATGTGATCGATAGAACGACAATTACTATACTTATTACTCTTATATTATCAATCTAACTCAAATTATTAGCCATATTATGCTTATATGATCGATAGAACGACAATTACTATACTTATTACTCTTATCATTATCAATCTAACTCATATTATCAGCCATATTATGCTTATATGATCGATAGAACGACAATTACTATACCTATTACACTCACTATTATCAATCTAACTCTTATTATTAACCATATTATGCAGATATGATCGATTGAACGACAATTACTATTCTTATTACTCTTATTATTATCAATCTAACTCATATTATTTGCCATATCATGCTTATATGATCGATAGAACGACAATTACTATACTCACTACTTTTATTATTATCACCCTAACTCATATTATTAGCCATATTATGGTTATATGATCGATAGAACGACAATTACTATACTTATTACACTCACTGTTATCAATCCAACTCATATTATTAACCATATTAAGCAGATGTGATCGATAGAACGACAATTACTATACTTATTACTCTTATATTATCAATCTAACTCAAATTATTAGCCATATTATGCTTATATGATCGATAGAACGACAATTACTATACTTATTACTCTTATTATTATCAATCTAACTCATATTATTAGCCATATTATGCTTATATGATCGATAGAACGACAATTACTATACTTATAACACTCACTGTTATCAATTTAACTCATATTGTTAGCCATATTATGGTTATATGACCGATAGAACGACAATTACTATACTTATTACTCTTATTATTATCAATCTAACTCATATTATTAGCCATATTATGCTTATATGATCGAGAGAACGACAATTACTATACTTATTACACTCACTATTTTCAATCTAACTCATATTATTAACCATATTATGCAGATATGATCGGTAGAACGACCATTACTATACTAATTACTCTTATTATTATCAATGTAACACATATTGTCAGCCATATTATGCTTATATGATCGATAGAACGACAATTACTATACTTACTACTCTTATTATTATCAATCTAACTCATATCATTAGCCATATTATGTTTATATGATCGATAGAACGACAATTCCTATACTTATTACTCTTATTATTATCAATCTAACTCATATTATTAGCCATATTATGCTTATATGATCGATAGAACGACAATTACTACACATATTACACTCACTATTATCAATCTAACTCATATTATTAACCATATTATGCAGATATGATCGACAGAACGACAATTACTATACTTATTACTCTTATTGTTATCAATCTAGCTCATATTATTAGCCATATTATGCTTATATGATCGATAGAACGGCAATTACTACACTTATTACACTCACTTTTATCAATCTAACTCATATTATTAACCATATTATGCACATATGATCGATAGAACGACAATTACTATACTTATTGCACTCACTATTATCAATCTAAATCATATTATTAACCATATTACGCAGATATGATCGATAGAACGACAATTACTATACTCATTACTCTTATTATTATCAATCTAACTCATATTATTAGCCATATTGAACCTATATGATCGATAGAACGACAATTACTATACTTATTACACTCTCTATTATCAATCTAAATAATATTATTAGCCATATTATGCTTATATGATCGATAGAACGACAATTACTATACTCAGTACTCTTATTATTAACAATCTAACTCATATTATTAGCCACATTATGCTTACATGATCGATAGAACGACAATTGCTATACTTATTACACTCACAGTTATCAATCTAACTCATATTATTAGCCATATTATGCTCATATGATCGATAGAGCGACAATTACTATACTTATTACACTCACTGTTATCAATCCAACTCATATTATTAACCATATTAAGCAGATATGATCGATAGAACGACAATTACTATACTTGTTATTCTTATTATTATCAATCTAACTCATATTATTAGCCATATTATGCTTACATGATCGATAGAACGACATTTACTATACTTATTACACTCACAGTTATCAATCTAACTCATATTATTAGACATATTATGGTTATATGACCGATAGAACGACCATTACTATACTAATTACTCTTATTATTATCAATGTAACTCATATTATCAGCCATATTATGCTTATATGATCGATAGAACGACAATTACTATACTCACTACTCTTATTATTATCAATCTAACTCATATCATTAGCCATATTATGTTTATATGATCGATAGAACGACAATTCCTATACTTATTACTCTTATTATTATCATTCTAACTCATATTATTAGCCATATTATGCTTATATGATCGATAGAACGACAATTACTACACATATGACACTCACTATTATCAATCTAACTCATATTATTAGCCATATTATGCTTATATGATCGATAGAACCACAATTACTATACTTATTACTCTTATTATTATCAATCCAACTCATATTATTAGCCATATTGTGCTTATGTGATCGACAGAACGACAATTACCATACTCACTACTTTTATTACTATCACCCTAACTCATATTATTAGACATATTATGCTTATATGATCGATACGACGACAATTACTATACTTATTACTCTTATTATTATCAATCTAACTCATATTATTAGCCATATTATGCTTAAATGATCGATAGAACGACAATTACTATACTTGTTATTCTTATTTTTATCAACCTAACTCATATTATTAACCATGTTATGCAAATATGATCGATAGAACCACAATTACTATCCTTATTACACTCACTATTATCAATCCAACTCATATTATTAACCATATTATGCAGATGTCATCGATAGGACGACAATTACTATACTTATTACTCTTATTATTATCAATCTAACTCATATTATTAGCCATATTGAACCTATATGATCGATAGAACGACAATTACTATACTTATTACACTCACTATTATCAATCTAAATAATATTATTAGCCATATTATGCTTATATGATCGATACAACGACAATTACTATACTCAGTACTCTTATTATTAACAATCTAACTCATATTATTAGCCACATTATGCTTACATGATCGATAGAACGACAATTGCTATACTTATTACACTCACAGTTATCAATCTAACTCATATTATTAGCCATATTATGCTCATATGATCGATAGAGCGACAATTACTATACTTATTACACTCACTGTTATCAATCCAACTCATATTATTAACCATATTAAGCAGATATGATCGATAGAACGACAATTACTATACTTGTTATTCTTATTATTATCAATCCAACTCATATTATTAGCCATATTATGCTTACATGATCGATAGAACGACATTTACTATACTTATTACACTCACAGTTATCAATCTAACTCATATTATTAGCCATATTATGGTTATATGATCGATAGAACGACAATTACTATACTTATTACACTCACTGTTATCAATCCAACTCATATTATTAACCATATTAAGCAGATGTGATCGATAGAACGACAATTACTATACTTATTACTCTTATATTATCAATCTAACTCAAATTATTAGCCATATTATGCTTATATGATCGATAGAACGACAATTACTATACTTATTACTCTTATTATTATCAATCTAACTCATATTATTGGCCATATTATGCTTATATGATCGATAGAACGACAATTACTATACTTATTACACTCACTGTTATCAATCTAACTCATATTATTAGACATATTATGGTTATATGACCGATAGAACGACAATTACTATACTTATTACTCTTATTATTATCAATCTAACTCATATTATTAGCCATATTATGCTTATATGATCGATAGAACGACAATTACTATACTTATTACACTCACTATTATCAATCTAACTCATATTATTAACCATATTATGCAGATATGATCGATAGAACGACCATTACTATACTAATTACTCTTATTATTATCAATGTAACTCATATTATCAGCCATATTATGCTTATATGATCGATAGAACGACAATTACTATACTTACTACTCTTATTATTATCAATCTAACTCATATCATTAGCCATATTATGTTTATATGATCGATAGAACGACAATTCCTATACATATTACTCTTATTATTATCATTCTAACTCATATTATTAGCCATATTATGCTTATATGATCGATAGAACGACAATTACTACACATATGACACTCACTATTATCAATCTAACTCATATTATTAACCATATTATGCAGATATGGTCGATAGAACGACAATTGCTATACTTATTACACTCACAGTTATCAATCTAACTCATATTATTAGCCATATTATGCTCATATGATCGATAGAACGACAATTACTGTACTTATTACACTCACTGTTATCAATCCAACTCATATTATTAACCATATTAAGCAGATATGATCGATAGAACGACAATTACTATACTTATTGCTCTTATTATTATCAATCTAACTCATATTATTAGCCATATTATGCTTATATGATCGATAGAACGACAATTACTATACTTATTACTCTTATTATTATCAATCTAACTCATATTGTTAGGCATATTATGCTTAAATGATCGACAGAACGACAATTACTATACTTACTACTCTTATTATTATCAATCTAACTCATATCATTAGCCATATTATGTTTATATGATCGATAGAACGACAATTCCTATACTTATTACTCTTATTATTATCAATCTAACTGATATTATTAGCCATATTATGCTTATATGATCGAGAGAACGACAATTACTATACTTATTACACTCACTATTATCAATCTAACTCATATTATTAACCATATTATGCAGATATGATCGGTAGAACGACCATTACTATGCTAATTACTCTTATTATTATCAATGTAACTCATATTATTAGCCATATTATGCTAATATGATCGATAGAACGACAATTGCTATACTTATTACTCTTATCATTATCAATCTAACTCATATTATCAGCCATATTATGCTTATATGATCGATAGAACGACAATTACTATACCTATTACACTCACTATTATCAATCTAACTCATATTATTTACCACATTATGCAGATATAATCGATAGAACGACAATTACTATACATATTACTCCTATTATTATCCATCTAACTCATATTATTAGCCATATTATGCTTATATGATCGATAGAACCACAATTACTATACTTATTACTCTTATTATTATCAATCCAACTCATATTATTAGCCATATTGTGCTTATGTGATCGACAGAACGACAATCACTATACTTATTACACTCACTGTTATCAATCTAACTCATATTATTAACCATATTATGCTTATATGATCGATAGGACGACAATTACTATAATTATTACTCTTATTATTATCAATCTAACTCATATTATTAGCCATATTATGCTTAAATGATCGATAGAACGACAATTACTATACTTATTACTCTTATTATTATCAATCTAACTCATATTATTAGCCATATTATGCTTATATGATCGATAGAACGACAATTGCTATACTTATTACTCTTATCATTATCAATCTAACTCATATTATCAGCCATATTATGCTTATATGATCGATAGAACGACAATTACTATACCTATTACACTCACTATTATCAATCTAACTCTTATTATTAACCATATTATGCAGATATGATCGATTGAACGACAATTACTATTCTTATTACTCTTATTATTATCACTCTAACTCATATTATTTGCCATATCATGCTTATATGATCGATAGAACGACAATTACTATACTCACTACTTTTATTATTATCACCCTAACTCATATTATTAGCCATATTATGGTTATATGATCGATAGAACGACAATTACTATACTTATTACACTCACTGGTATCAATCCAACTCATATTATTAACCATATTAAGCAGATGTGATCGATAGAACGACAATTACTATACTTATTACTCTTATATTATCAATCTAACTCAAATTATTAGCCATATAATGCTTATATGATCGATAGAACGACAATTACTATACTTATTACTCTTATTATTATCAATCTAATTCATATTATTAGCCATATTATGCTTATATGATCGATAGAACGACAATTGCTATACTTATTACACTCACAGTTATCAATCTAACTCATATTATTAGCCATATTATGCTCATATGATCGATAGAGCGACAATTACTATACTTATTACACTCACTGTTATCAATCCAACTCATATTATTAACCATATTAAGCAGATATGATCGATAGAACGACAATTACTATACTTGTTATTCTTATTATTATCAATCCAACTCATATTATTAGCCATATTATGCTTACATGATCGATAGAACGACATTTACTATACTTATTACACTCACAGTTATCAATCTAACTCATATTATTAGCCATATTATGGTTATATGATCGATAGAACGACAATTACTATACTTATTACACTCACTGTTATCAATCCAACTCATATTATTAGACATATTATGGTTATATGACCGATAGAACGACAATTACTATACTTATTACTCTTATTATTATCAATCTAACTCATATTATTAGCCATATTATGCTTATATGATCGATAGAACGACAATTACTACACATATGACACTCACTATTATCAATCTAACTCATATTATTAACCATATTATGCAGATATGATCGATAGAACGACAATTGCTATACTTATTACACTCACAGTTATCAATCTAACTCATATTATTAGCCATATTATGCTCATATGATCGATAGAACGACAATTACTGTACTTATTACACTCACTGTTATCAATCCAACTCATATTATTAACCATATTAAGCAGATATGATCGATAGAACGACAATTACTATACTTATTGCTCTTATTATTATCAATCTAACTCATATTATTAGCCATATTATGCTTATATGATCGATAGAACGACAATTACTATACTTATTACTCTTATTATTATCAATCTAACTCATATTGTTAGGCATATTATGCTTAAATGATCGACAGAACGACAATTACTATACTTACTACTCTTATTATTATCAATCTAACTCATATCATTAGCCATATTATGTTTATATGATCGATAGAACGACAATTCCTATACTTATTACTCTTATTATTATCAATCTAACTGATATTATTAGCCATATTATGCTTATATGATCGATAGAACGACAATCACTATACTTATTACTCTTATTATTATCAATCTAACTCATATTGTTAGGCATATTATGCTTAAATGATCGACAGAACGACAATTACTGTACTTATTACTCTTATTATTATCAATCTAACTCATATTATTACCCATATTATGCTTATATGATCGATAGAACGTCAATTACTATACTTTTTACTCTTATTATTATAAATCTAACTCATATTATTAGCCATAATATGCTTACATGATCGATAGAACGACATTTACTATACTTATTACACTCACAGTTATCAATCTAACTCATATTATTAGCCATATTATGGTTATATGATCGATAGAACGACAATTACTATACTTATTACACTCACTGTTATCAATCCAACTCATATTATTAACCATATTAAGCAGATGTGATCGATAGAACGACAATTACTATACTTATTACTCTTATATTATCAATCTAACTCAAATTATTAGCCATATTATGCTTATATGATCGATAGAACGACAATTACTATACTTATTACTCTTATTATTATCAATCTAATTCATATTATTAGCCATATTATGCTTATATGATCGATAGAGCGACAATTACTATACTTATTACACTCACTGTTATCAATCTAACTCATATTATTAGCCATATTATGGTTATATGACCGATAGAACGACAATTACTATACTTGTTACTCTTATTATTATCAATCTAACTCATATTATTAGCCATATTATGCTTATATGATCGAGAGAACGACAATTACTATACTTATTACACTCACTATTATCAATCTAACTCATATTATTAACCATATTATGCAGATATGATCGGTAGAACGACCATTACTATACTAATTACTCTTATTATTATCAATGTAACTCATATTATTAGCCATATTATGCTAATATGATCGATAGAACGACAATTGCTATACTTATTACTCTTATCATTATCAATCTAACTCATATTATCAGCCATATTATGCTTATATGATCGATAGAACGACAATTACTATACCTATTACACTCACTATTATCAATCTAACTCATATTATTTACCACATTATGCAGATATAATCGATAGAACGACAATTACTATACATATTACTCCTATTATTATCCATCTAACTCATATTATTAGCCATATTATGCTTATATGATCGATAGAACCACAATTACTATACTTATTACTCTTATTATTATCAATCCAACTCATATTATTAGCCATATTGTGCTTATGTGATCGACAGAACGACAATCACTATACTTATTACACTCACTGTTATCAATCTAACTCATATTATTAACCATATTATGCTTATATGATCGATAGAACGACAATTGCTATACTTATTACTCTTATCATTATCAATCTAACTCATATTATTAGCCATATTATGCTTAAATGATCGATAGAACGACAATTACTATACTTATTACTCTTATTATTATCAATCTAACTCATATTATTAGCCATATTATGCTTAAATGATCGATAGAACGACAATTACTATACTTGTTATTCTTATTTTTATCAACCTAACTCATATTATTAACCATGTTATGCAAATATGACCGATAGAACCACAATTACTATACTTATTACACTCACTATTATCAATCCAACTCATATTATTAACCATATTATGCAGATGTCATCGATAGGACGACAATTACTATACTTATTACTCTTATTATTATCAATCTAACTCATATCATTAGCCATATTGAACCTATATGATCGATAGAACGACAATTACTATACTTATTACACTCACTATTATCAATCTAAATAATATTATTAGCCATATTATGCTTATATGATCGATACAACGACAATTACTATACTCAGTACTCTTATTATTAACAATCTAACTCATATTATTAGCCACATTATGCTTACATGATCGATAGAACGACAATTGCTATACTTATTACACTCACAGTTATCGATCTAACTCATATTATTAGCCATATTATGCTCATATGATCGATAGAGCGACAATTACTATACTTATTACACTCACTGTTATCAATCCAACTCATATTATTAACCATATTAAGCAGATATGATCGATAGAACGACAATTACTATACTTGTTATTCTTATTATTATCAATCCAACTCATATTATTAGCCATATTATGCTTACATGATCGATAGAACGACATTTACTATACTTATTACACTCACAGTTATCAATCTAACTCATATTATTAGCCATATTATGGTTATATGATCGATAGAACGACAATTACTATACTTATTACATTCACTGTTATCAATCCAACTCATATTATTAACCATATTAAGCAGATGTGATCGATAGAACGACAATTACTATACTTATTACTCTTATATTATCAATCTAACTCAAATTATTAGCCATACTATGCTTATATGATAGATAGAACGACAATTACTATACTTATTACTCTTATTATTATCAATCTAACTCATATTATTGGCCATATTATGCTTATATGATCGATAGAACGACAATTACTATACTTATTACACTCACTGTTATCAATCTAACTCATATTATTAGACATATTATGGTTATATGACCGATAGATCGACAATTACTATACTTATTACTCTTATTATTATCAATCTAACTCATATTATTAGCCATATTATGCTTATATGATCGATAGAACGACAATTACTATACTTATTACACTCACTATTATCAATCTAACTCATATTATTAACCATATTATGCAGATATGATCGATAGAACGACCATTACTATACTAATTACTCTTATTATTATCAATGTAACTCATATTATCAACCATATTATGCTTATATGATCGATAGAACGACAATTACTATACTTACTACTCTTATTATTATCAATCTAACTCATATCATTAGCCATATTATGTTTATATGATCGATAGAACGACAATTCCTATACTTATTACTCTTATTATTATCATTCTAACTCATATTATTAGCCATATTATGCTTATATGATCGATAGAACGACAATTACTACACATATGACACTCACTATTATCAATCTAACTCATATTATTAACCATATTATGCAGATATGATCGATAGAACGACAATTGCTATACTTATTACACTCACAGTTATCAATCTAACTCATATTATTAGCCATATTATGCTCATATGATCGATAGAACGACAATTACTGTACTTATTACACTCACTGTTATCAATCCAACTCATATTATTAACCATATTAAGCAGATATGATCGATAGAACGACAATTACTATACTTATTGCTCTTATTATTATCAATCTAACTCATATTATTAGCCATATTATGCTTATATGATCGATAGAACGACAATTACTATACTTATTACTCTTATTATTATCAATCTAACTCATATTGTTAGGCATATTATGCTTAAATGATCGACAGAACGACAATTACTATACTTACTACTCTTATTATTATCAATCTAACTCATATCATTAGCCATATTATGTTTATATGATCGATAGAACGACAATTCCTATACTTATTACTCTTATTATTATCAATCTAACTGATATTATTAGCCATATTATGCTTATATGATCGATAGAACGACAATTACTATACTTATTACTCTTATTATTATCAATCCAACTCATATTATTAGCCATATTGTGCTTATGTGATCGACAGAACGACAATCACTATACTTATTACACTCACTGTTATCAATCTAACTCATATTATTAACCATATTATGCTTATATGATCGATAGGACGACAATTACTATAATTATTACTCTTATTATTATCAATCTAACTCATATTATTAGCCATATTATGCTTAAATGATCGATAGAACGACAATTACTATACTTATTACTCTTATTATTATCAATCTAACTCATATTATTAGCCATATTATGCTTATATGATCGATAGAACGACAATTGCTATACTTATTACTCTTATCATTATCAATCTAACTCATATTATCAGCCATATTATGCTTATATGATCGATAGAACGACAATTACTATACCTATTACACTCACTATTATCAATCTAACTCATATTATTAACCATATTATGCAGATATGATCGATAGAACGACAATTGCTATACTTATTACACTCACAGTTATCAATCTAACTCATATTATTAGCCATATTATGCTCATATGATCGATAGAACGACAATTACTGTACTTATTACACTCACTGTTATCAATCCAACTCATATTATTAACCATATTAAGCAGATATGATCGATAGAACGACAATTACTATACTTATTGCTCTTATTATTATCAATCTAACTCATATTATTAGCCATATTATGCTTATATGATCGATAGAACGACAATTACTATACTTATTACTCTTATTATTATCAATCTAACTCATATTGTTAGGCATATTATGCTTAAATGATCGACAGAACGACAATTACTATACTTACTACTCTTATTATTATCAATCTAACTCATATCATTAGCCATATTATGTTTATATGATCGATAGAACGACAATTCCTATACTTATTACTCTTATTATTATCAATCTAACTGATATTATTAGCCATATTATGCTTATATGATCGAGAGAACGACAATTACTATACTTATTACACTCACTATTATCAATCTAACTCATATTATTTACCACATTATGCAGATATAATCGATAGAACGACAATTGCTATACTTATTACTCTTATCATTATCAATCTAACTCATATTATCAGCCATATTATGCTTATATGATCGATAGAACGACAATTACTATACCTATTACACTCACTATTATCAATCTAACTCTTATTATTAACCATATTATGCAGATATGATCGATAGAACGACAATTACTATACATATTACTCCTATTATTATCAATCTAACTCATATTATTAGCCCATATTATGCTTACGTGATCGATAGAACGACATTTACTATACTTATTACACTCACAGTTATCAATCTAACTCATATTATTAGACATATTATGGTTATATGACCGATAGAACGACCATTACTATACTAATTACTCTTATTATTATCAATGTAACTCATATTATCAGCCATATTATGCTTATATGATCGATAGAACGACATTTACTATACTTATTACACTCACAGTTATCATCTAACTCATATTATTAGCCATATTATGGTTATATGATCGATAGAACGACAATTACTATACTTATTACACTCACTGTTATCAATCCAACTCATATTATTAACCATATTAAGCAGATGTGATCGATAGAACGACAATTACTATACTTATTACTCTTATATTATCAATCTAACTCAAATTATTAGCCATATTATGCTTATATGATCGATAGAACGACAATTACTATACTTATTACTCTTATTATTATCAATCTAACTCATATTATTGGCCATATTATGCTTATATGATCGATAGAACGACAATTACTATACTTATTACACTCACTGTTATCAATCTAACTCATATTATTAGACATATTATGGTTATATGACCGATAGAACGACAATTACTATACTTATTACTCTTATTATTATCAATCTAACTCATATTATTAGCCATATTATGCTTATATGATCGATAGAACGACAATTACTACACATATGACACTCACTATATCAATCTAACTCATATTATTAACCATATTATGCAGATATGATCGATAGAACGACAATTGCTATACTTATTACACTCACAGTTATCAATCTAACTCATATTATTAGCCATATTATGCTCATATGATCGATAGAACGACAATTACTGTACTTATTACACTCACTGTTATCAATCCAACTCATATTATTAACCATATTAAGCAGATATGATCGATAGAACGACAATTACTATACTTATTGCTCTTATTATTATCAATCTAACTCATATTATTAGCCATATTATGCTTATATGATCGATAGAACGACAATTACTATACTTATTACTCTTATTATTATCAAATCTAACTCATATTGTTAGCATATTATGCTTAAATGATCGACAGAACGACAATTACTATACTTACTACTCTTATTATTATCAATCTAACTCATATCATTAGCCATATTATGTTTATATGATCGATAGAACGACAATTCCTATACTTATTACTCTTATTATTATCAATCTAACTGATATTATTAGCCATATTATGCTTATATGATCGATAGAACGACAATCACTATACTTATTACTCTTATTATTATCAATCTAACTCATATTGTTAGGCATATTATGCTTAAATGATCGACAGAACGACAATTACTGTACTTATTACTCTTATTATTATCAATCTAACTCATATTATTACCCATATTATGCTTATATGATCGATAGAACGTCAATTACTATACTTTTTACTCTTATTATTATAAATCTAACTCATATTATTAGCCATAATATGCTTACATGATCGATAGAACGACATTTACTATACTTATTACACTCACAGTTTATCAATCTAACTCATATTATTAGCCATATTATGGTTATATGATCGATAGAACGACAATTACTATACTTATTACACTCACTGTTATCAATCCAACTCATATTATTAACCATATTAAGCAGATGTGATCGATAGAACGACAATTACTATACTTATTACTCTTATATTATCAATCTAACTCAAATTATTAGCCATATTATGCTTATATGATCGATAGAACGACAATTACTATACTTATTACTCTTATTATTATCAATCTAATTCATATTATTAGCCATATTATGCTTATATGATCGATAGAGCGACAATTACTATACTTATTACACTCACTGTTATCAATCTAACTCATATTATTAGCCATATTATGGTTATATGACCGATAGAACGACAATTACTATACTTGTTACTCTTATTATTATCAATCTAACTCATATTATTAGCCATATTATGCTTATATGATCGAGAGAACGACAATTACTATACTTATTACACTCACTATTATCAATCTAACTCATATTATTAACCATATTATGCAGATATGATCGGTAGAACGACCATTACTATACTAATTACTCTTATTATTATCAATGTAACTCATATTATTAGCCATATTATGCTAATATGATCGATAGAACGACAATTGCTATACTTATTACTCTTATCATTATCAATCTAACTCATATTATCAGCCATATTATGCTTATATGATCGATAGAACGACAATTACTATACCTATTACACTCACTATTATCAATCTAACTCATATTATTTACCACATTATGCAGATATAATCGATAGAACGACAATTACTATACATATTACTCCTATTATTATCCATCTAACTCATATTATTAGCCATATTATGCTTATATGATCGATAGAACCACAATTACTATACTTATTACTCTTATTATTATCAATCCAACTCATATTATTAGCCATATTGTGCTTATGTGATCGACAGAACGACAATCACTATACTTATTACACTCACTGTTATCAATCTAACTCATATTATTAACCATATTATGCTTATATGATCGATAGAACGACAATTGCTATACTTATTACTCTTATCATTATCAATCTAACTCATATTATTAGCCATATTATGCTTAAATGATCGATAGAACGACAATTACTATACTTATTACTCTTATTATTATCAATCTAACTCATATTATTAGCCATATTATGCTTAAATGATCGATAGAACGACAATTACTATACTTGTTATTCTTATTTTTATCAACCTAACTCATATTATTAACCATGTTATGCAAATATGACCGATAGAACCACAATTACTATACTTATTACACTCACTATTATCAATCCAACTCATATTATTAACCATATTATGCAGATGTCATCGATAGGACGACAATTACTATACTTATTACTCTTATTATTATCAATCTAACTCATATCATTAGCCATATTGAACCTATATGATCGATAGAACGACAATTACTATACTTATTACACTCACTATTATCAATCTAAATAATATTATTAGCCATATTATGCTTATATGATCGATACAACGACAATTACTATACTCAGTACTCTTATTATTAACAATCTAACTCATATTATTAGCCACATTATGCTTACATGATCGATAGAACGACAATTGCTATACTTATTACACTCACAGTTATCGATCTAACTCATATTATTAGCCATATTATGCTCATATGATCGATAGAGCGACAATTACTATACTTATTACACTCACTGTTATCAATCCAACTCATATTATTAACCATATTAAGCAGATATGATCGATAGAACGACAATTACTATACTTGTTATTCTTATTATTATCAATCCAACTCATATTATTAGCCATATTATGCTTACATGATCGATAGAACGACATTTACTATACTTATTACACTCACAGTTATCAATCTAACTCATATTATTAGCCATATTATGGTTATATGATCGATAGAACGACAATTACTATACTTATTACATTCACTGTTATCAATCCAACTCATATTATTAACCATATTAAGCAGATGTGATCGATAGAACGACAATTACTATACTTATTACTCTTATATTATCAATCTAACTCAAATTATTAGCCATACTATGCTTATATGATCGATAGAACGACAATTACTATACTTATTACTCTTATTATTATCAATCTAACTCATATTATTGGCCATATTATGCTTATATGATCGATAGAACGACAATTACTATACTTATTACACTCACTGTTATCAATCTAACTCATATTATTAGACATATTATGGTTATATGACCGATAGATCGACAATTACTATACTTATTACTCTTATTATTATCAATCTAACTCATATTATTAGCCATATTATGCTTATATGATCGATAGAACGACAATTACTATACTTATTACACTCACTATTATCAATCTAACTCGTATTATTAACCATATTATGCAGATATGATCGATAGAACGACCATTACTATACTAATTACTCTTATTATTATCAATGTAACTCATATTATCAACCATATTATGCTTATATGATCGATAGAACGACAATTACTATACTTACTACTCTTATTATTATCAATCTAACTCATATCATTAGCCATATTATGTTTATATGATCGATAGAACGACAATTCCTATACTTATTACTCTTATTATTATCATTCTAACTCATATTATTAGCCATATTATGCTTATATGATCGATAGAACGACAATTACTACACATATGACACTCACTATTATCAATCTAACTCATATTATTAACCATATTATGCAGATATGATCGATAGAACGACAATTGCTATACTTATTACACTCACAGTTATCAATCTAACTCATATTATTAGCCATATTATGCTCATATGATCGATAGAACGACAATTACTGTACTTATTACACTCACTGTTATCAATCCAACTCATATTATTAACCATATTAAGCAGATATGATCGATAGAACGACAATTACTATACTTATTGCTCTTATTATTATCAATCTAACTCATATTATTAGCCATATTATGCTTATATGATCGATAGAACGACAATTACTATACTTATTACTCTTATTATTATCAATCTAACTCATATTGTTAGGCATATTATGCTTAAATGATCGACAGAACGACAATTACTATACTTACTACTCTTATTATTATCAATCTAACTCATATCATTAGCCATATTATGTTTATATGATCGATAGAACGACAATTCCTATACTTATTACTCTTATTATTATCAATCTAACTGATATTATTAGCCATATTATGCTTATATGATCGATAGAACGACAATTACTATACTTATTACTCTTATTATTATCAATCCAACTCATATTATTAGCCATATTGTGCTTATGTGATCGACAGAACGACAATCACTATACTTATTACACTCACTGTTATCAATCTAACTCATATTATTAACCATATTATGCTTATATGATCGATAGGACGACAATTACTATAATTATTACTCTTATTATTATCAATCTAACTCATATTATTAGCCATATTATGCTTAAATGATCGATAGAACGACAATTACTATACTTATTACTCTTATTATTATCAATCTAACTCATATTATTAGCCATATTATGCTTATATGATCGATAGAACGACAATTGCTATACTTATTACTCTTATCATTATCAATCTAACTCATATTATCAGCCATATTATGCTTATATGATCGATAGAACGACAATTACTATACCTATTACACTCACTATTATCAATCTAACTCATATTATTAACCATATTATGCAGATATGATCGATAGAACGACAATTGCTATACTTATTACACTCACAGTTATCAATCTAACTCATATTATTAGCCATATTATGCTCATATGATCGATAGAACGACAATTACTGTACTTATTACACTCACTGTTATCAATCCAACTCATATTATTAACCATATTAAGCAGATATGATCGATAGAACGACAATTACTATACTTATTGCTCTTATTATTATCAATCTAACTCATATTATTAGCCATATTATGCTTATATGATCGATAGAACGACAATTACTATACTTATTACTCTTATTATTATCAATCTAACTCATATTGTTAGGCATATTATGCTTAAATGATCGACAGAACGACAATTACTATACTTACTACTCTTATTATTATCAATCTAACTCATATCATTAGCCATATTATGTTTATATGATCGATAGAACGACAATTCCTATACTTATTACTCTTATTATTATCAATCTAACTGATATTATTAGCCATATTATGCTTATATGATCGAGAGAACGACAATTACTATACTTATTACACTCACTATTATCAATCTAACTCATATTATTTACCACATTATGCAGATATAATCGATAGAACGACAATTGCTATACTTATTACTCTTATCATTATCAATCTAACTCATATTATCAGCCATATTATGCTTATATGATCGATAGAACGACAATTACTATACCTATTACACTCACTATTATCAATCTAACTCTTATTATTAACCATATTATGCAGATATGATCGATAGAACGACAATTACTATACATATTACTCCTATTATTATCAATCTAACTCATATTATTAGCCATATTATGCTTACGTGATCGATAGAACGACATTTACTATACTTATTACACTCACAGTTATCAATCTAACTCATATTATTAGACATATTATGGTTATATGACCGATAGAACGACCATTACTATACTAATTACTCTTATTATTATCAATGTAACTCATATTATCAGCCATATTATGCTTATATGATCGATAGAACGACAATTACTATACTTACTACTCTTATTATTATCAATCTAACTCATATCATTAGCCATATTATGTTTATATGATCGATAGAACGACAATTCCTATACTTATTACTCTTATTATTATCATTCTAACTCATATTATTAGCCATATTATGCTTATATGATCGATAGAACGACAATTACTACACATATGACACTCACTATTATCAATCTAACTCATATTATTAACCATATTATGCAGATATGATCGATAGAACGACAATTGCTATACTTATTACACTCACAGTTATCAATCTAACTCATATTATTAGCCCTATTATGCTCATATGATCGATAGAACGACAATTACTGTACTTATTACACTCACTGTTATCAATCCAACTCATATTATTAACCATATTAAGCAGATATGATCGATAGAACGACAATTACTATACTTATTGCTCTTATTATTATCAATCTAACTCATATTATTAGCCATATTATGCTTATATGATCGATAGAACGACAATTACTATACTTATTACTCTTATTATTATCAATCTAACTCATATTGTTAGGCATATTATGCTTAAATGATCGACAGAACGACAATTACTATACTTACTACTCTTATTATTATCAATCTAACTCATATCATTAGCCATATTATGTTTATATGATCGATAGAACGACAATTCCCATACTTATTACTCTTATTATTATCAATCTAACTGATATTATTAGCCATATTATGCTTATATGATCGATAGAACGACAATTACTATACTTATTACTCTTATTATTATCAATCTAACTCATATTGTTAGGCATATTATGCTTAAATGATCGACAGAACGACAATTACTGTACTTATTACTCTTATTATTATCAATCTAACTCATATTATTACCCATATTATGCTTATATGATCGATAGAACGTCAATTACTATACTTTTTACTCTTATTATTATAAATCTAACTCATATTATTAGCCATAATATGCTTACATGATCGATAGAACGACATTTACTATACTTATTACACTCACATTTATCAATCTAACTCATATTATTAGCCATATTATGGTTATATGATCGATAGAACGACAATTACTATACTTATTACTCTTATTATTATCAATCCAACTCATATTATTAGCCATATTGTGCTTATGTGATCGACAGAACGACAATTACCATACTCACTACTTTTATTAATATCACCCTAACTCATATTATTAGCCATATTATGCTTATATGATCGATACGACGACAATTACTATACTTATTACTCTTATTATTATCAATCTAACTCATATTATTAGCCATATTATGCTTAAATGATCGATAGAACGACAATTACTATACTTGTTATTCTTATTTTTATCAACCTAACTCATATTATTAACCATGTTATGCAAATATGACCGATAGAACCACAATTACTATACTTATTACACTCACTATTATCAATCCAACTCATATTATTAACCATATTATGCAGACGTCATCGATAGGACGACAATTACTATACTTATTACTCTTATTATTATCAATCTAACTCATATCATTAGCCATATTGAACCTATATGATCGATAGAACGACAATTACTATACTTATTACACTCACTATTATCAATCTAAATAATATTATTAGCCATATTATGCTTATATGATCGATACAACGACAATTACTATACTCAGTACTCTTATTATTAACAATCTAACTCATATTATTAGCCACATTATGCTTACATGATCGATAGAACGACAATTGCTATACTTATTACACTCACAGTTATCAATCTAACTCATATTATTAGCCATCTTATGCTCATATGATCGATAGAGCGACAATTACTATACTTATTACACTCACTGTTATCAATCCAACTCATATTATTAACAATATTAAGCAGATATGATCGATAGAACGACAATTACTATACTTGTTATTCTTATTATTATCAATCCAACTCATATTATTAGCCATATTATGCTTACATGATCGATAGAACGACATTTACTATACTTATTACACTCACAGTTATCAATCTAACTCATATTATTAGCCATATTATGGTTATATGATCGATAGAACGACAATTACTATACTTATTACACTCACTGTTATCAATCCAACTCATATTATTAACCATATTAAGCAGATGTGATCGATAGAACGACAATTACTATACTTATTACTCTTATATTATCAATCTAACTCAAATTATTAGCCATATTATGCTTATATGATCGATAGAACGACAATTACTATACTTATTACTCTTATTATTATCAATCTAACTCATATTATTGGCCATATTATGCTTATATGATCGATAGAACGACAATTACTATACTTATTACACTCACTGTTATCAATCTAACTCATATTATTAGACATATTATGGTTATATGACCGATAGAACGACAATTACTATACTTATTACTCTTATTATTATCAATCTAACTCATATTATTAGCCATATTATGCTTATATGATCGATAGAACGACAATTACTACACATATGACACTCACTATTATCAATCTAACTCATATTATTAACCATATTATGCAGATATGATCGATAGAACGACAATTGCTATACTTATTACACTCACAGTTATCAATCTAACTCATATTATTAGCCATATTATGCTCATATGATCGATAGAACGACAATTACTGTACTTATTACACTCACTGTTATCAATCCAACTCATATTATTAACCATATTAAGCAGATATGATCGATAGAACGACAATTACTATACTTATTGCTCTTATTATTATCAATCTAACTCATATTATTAGCCATATTATGCTTATATGATCGATAGAACGACAATTACTATACTTATTACTCTTATTATTATCAATCTAACTCATATTGTTAGGCATATTATGCTTAAATGATCGACAGAACGACAATTACTATACTTACTACTCTTATTATTATCAATCTAACTCATATCATTAGCCATATTATGTTTATATGATCGATAGAACGACAATTCCTATACTTATTACTCTTATTATTATCAATCTAACTGATATTATTAGCCATATTATGCTTATATGATCGATAGAACGACAATCACTATACTTATTACTCTTATTATTATCAATCTAACTCATATTGTTAGGCATATTATGCTTAAATGATCGACAGAACGACAATTACTGTACTTATTACTCTTATTATTATCAATCTAACTCATATTATTACCCATATTATGCTTATATGATCGATAGAACGTCAATTACTATACTTTTTACTCTTATTATTATAAATCTAACTCATATTATTAGCCATAATATGCTTACATGATCGATAGAACGACATTTACTATACTTATTACACTCACAGTTATCAATCTAACTCATATTATTAGCCATATTATGGTTATATGATCGATAGAACGACAATTACTATACTTATTACACTCACTGTTATCAATCCAACTCATATTATTAACCATATTAAGCAGATGTGATCGATAGAACGACAATTACTATACTTATTACTCTTATATTATCAATCTAACTCAAATTATTAGCCATATTATGCTTATATGATCGATAGAACGACAATTACTATACTTATTACTCTTATTATTATCAATCTAATTCATATTATTAGCCATATTATGCTTATATGATCGATAGAGCGACAATTACTATACTTATTACACTCACTGTTATCAATCTAACTCATATTATTAGCCATATTATGGTTATATGACCGATAGAACGACAATTACTATACTTATTACTCTTATTATTATCAATCTAACTCATATTATTAGCCATATTATGCTTAAATGATCGATAGAACGACAATTACTATACTTGTTATTCTTATTTTTATCAACCTAACTCATATTATTAACCATGTTATGCAAATATGACCGAAAGAACCACAATTACTATACTTATTACACTCACTATTATCAATCCAACTCATATTATTAACCATATTATGCAGATGTCATCGATAGGACGACAATTACTATACTTATTACTCTTATTATTATCAATCTAACTCATATCATTAGCCATATTGAACCTATATGATCGATAGAACGACAATTACTATACTTATTACACTCACTATTATCAATCTAAATAATATTATTAGCCATATTATGCTTATATGATCGATACAACGACAATTACTATACTCAGTACTCTTATTATTAACAATCTAACTCATATTATTAGCCACATTATGCTTACATGATCGATAGAACGACAATTGCTATACTTATTACACTCACAGTTATCGATCTAACTCATATTATTAGCCATATTATGCTCATATGATCGATAGAGCGACAATTACTTATACTTATTACACTCACTGTTATCAATCCAACTCATATTATTAACCATATTAAGCAGATATGATCGATAGAACGACAATTACTATACTTGTTATTCTTATTATTATCAATCCAACTCATATTATTAGCCATATTATGCTTACATGATCGATAGAACGACATTTACTATACTTATTACACTCACAGTTATCAATCTAACTCATATTATTAGCCATATTATGGTTATATGATCGATAGAACGACAATTACTATACTTATTACATTCACTGTTATCAATCCAACTCATATTATTAACCATATTAAGCAGATGTGATCGATAGAACGACAATTACTATACTTATTACTCTTATATTATCAATCTAACTCAAATTATTAGCCATACTATGCTTATATGATCGATAGAACGACAATTACTATACTTATTACTCTTATTATTATCAATCTAACTCATATTATTGGCCATATTATGCTTATATGATCGATAGAACGACAATTACTATACTTATTACACTCACTGTTATCAATCTAACTCATATTATTAGACATATTATGGTTATATGACCGATAGATCGACAATTACTATACTTATTACTCTTATTATTATCAATCTAACTCATATTATTAGCCATATTATGCTTATATGATCGATAGAACGACAATTACTATACTTATTACACTCACTATTATCAATCTAACTCATATTATTAACCATATTATGCAGATATGATCGATAGAACGACCATTACTATACTAATTACTCTTATTATTATCAATGTAACTCATATTATCAGCCATATTATGCTTATATGATCGATAGAACGACAATTACTATACTTACTACTCTTATTATTATCAATCTAACTCATATCATTAGCCATATTATGTTTATATGATCGATAGAACGACAATTCCTATACTTATTACTCTTATTATTATCATTCTAACTCATATTATTAGCCATATTATGCTTATATGATCGATAGAACGACAATTACTACACATATGACACTCACTATTATCAATCTAACTCATATTATTAACCATATTATGCAGATATGATCGATAGAACGACAATTGCTATACTTATTACACTCACAGTTATCAATCTAACTCATATTATTAGCCATATTATGCTCATATGATCGATAGAGCGACAATTACTGTACTTATTACACTCACTGTTATCAATCCAACTCATATTATTAACCATATTAAGCAGATATGATCGATAGAACGACAATTACTATACTTATTGCTCTTATTATTATCAATCTAACTCATATTATTAGCCATATTATGCTTATATGATCGATAGAACGACAATTACTATACTTATTACTCTTATTATTATCAATCTAACTCATATTGTTAAGCATATTATGCTTAAATGATCGACAGAACGACAATTACTATACTTACTACTCTTATTATTATCAATCTAACTCATATCATTAGCCATATTATGTTTATATGATCGATAGAACGACAATTCCTATACTTATTACTCTTATTATTATCAATCTAACTGATATTATTAGCCATATTATGCTTATATGATCGATAGAACGACAATTACTATACTTATTACTCTTATTATTATCAATCCAACTCATATTATTAGCCATATTGTGCTTATGTGATCGACAGAACGACAATCACTATACTTATTACACTCACTGTTATCAATCTAACTCATATTATTAACCATATTATGCTTATATGATCGATAGGACGACAATTACTATAATTATTACTCTTATTATTATCAATCTAACTCATATTATTAGCCATATTATGCTTAAATGATCGATAGAACGACAATTACTATACTTATTACTCTTATTATTATCAATCTAACTCATATTGTTAGCCATATTATGCTTATATGATCGATAGAACGACAATTGCTATACTTATTACTCTTATCATTATCAATCTAACTCATATTATCAGCCATATTATGCTTATATGATCGATAGAACGACAATTACTATACCTATTACACTCACTATTATCAATCTAACTCATATTATTAACCATATTATGCAGATATGATCGATAGAACGACAATTGCTATACTTATTACACTCACAGTTATCAATCTAACTCATATTATTAGCCATATTATGCTCATATGATCGATAGAACGACAATTACTGTACTTATTACACTCACTGTTATCAATCCAACTCATATTATTAACCATATTAAGCAGATATGATCGATAGAACGACAATTACTATACTTATTGCTCTTATTATTATCAATCTAACTCATATTATTAGCCATATTATGCTTATATGATCGATAGAACGACAATTACTATACTTATTACTCTTATTATTATCAATCTAACTCATATTGTTAGGCATATTATGCTTAAATGATCGACAGAACGACAATTACTATACTTACTACTCTTATTATTATCAATCTAACTCATATCATTAGCCATATTATGTTTATATGATCGGTAGAACGACAATTCCTATAACTATTACTCTTATTATTATCAATCTAACTGATATTATTAGCCATATTATGCTTATATGATCGAGAGAACGACAATTACTATACTTATTACACTCACTATTATCAATCTAACTCATATTATTTACCACATTATGCAGATATAATCGATAGAACGACAATTACTATACATATTACTCCTATTATTATCCATCTAACTCATATTATTAGCCATATTATGCTTATATGATCGATAGAACCACAATTACTATACTTATTACTCTTATTATTATCAATCCAACTCATATTATTAGCCATATTGTGCTTATGTGATCGACAGAACGACAATCACTATACTTATTACACTCACTGTTATCAATCTAACTCATATTATTAACCATATTATGCTTATATGATCGATAGGACGACAATTACTATAATTATTACTCTTATTATTATCAATCTAACTCATATTATTAGCCATATTATGCTTAAATGATCGATAGAACGACAATTACTATACTTATTACTCTTATTATTATCAATCTAACTCATATTATTAGCCATATTATGCTTATATGATCGATAGAACGACAATTGCTATACTTATTACTCTTATCATTATCAATCTAACTCATATTATCAGCCATATTATGCTTATATGATCGATAGAACGACAATTACTATACCTATTACACTCACTATTATCAATCTAACTCTTATTATTAACCATATTATGCAGATATGATCGATTGAACGACAATTACTATTCTTATTACTCTTATTATTATCACTCTAACTCATATTATTTGCCATATCATGCTTATATGATCGATAGAACGACAATTACTATACTCACTACTTTTATTATTATCACCCTAACTCATATTATTAGCCATATTATGGTTATATGATCGATAGAACGACAATTACTATACTTATTACACTCACTGGTATCAATCCAACTCATATTATTAACCATATTAAGCAGATGTGATCGATAGAACGACAATTACTATACTTATTACTCTTATATTATCAATCTAACTCAAATTATTAGCCATATAATGCTTATATGATCGATAGAACGACAATTTCTATACTTATTACTCTTATTATTATCAATCTAATTCATATTATTAGCCATATTATGCTTATATGATCGATAGAGCGACAATTACTATACTTATTATACTCACTGTTATCAATCTAACTCATATTATTAGCCATATTATGGTTATATGACCGATAGAACGACAATTACTATACCAATTACTCTTATTATTATCAATCTAACTCATATTATTAGCCATATTATGCTTATATGATCGATAGAACGACAATTACTATACTTGTTACACTCACTATTATCAATCTAACTCATATTATTAACCATATTATGCAGATATGATCGATAGAACGACCATTACTATACTAATTACTCTTATTATTATCAATGTAACTCATATTATTAGCCATATTATGCTTATATGATCGATAGAACGACAATTGCTATACTTATTACTCTTATCATTATCAATCTAACTCATATTATCAGCCATATTATGCTTATATGATCGATAGAACGACAATTACTATACCTATTACACTCACTATTATCAATCTAACTCTTATTATTAACCATATTATGCAGATATGATCGATAGAACGACAATTACTATACATATTACTCCTATTATTATCAATCTAACTCATATTATTAGCCATATTATGCTTACGTGATCGATAGAACGACATTTACTATACTTATTACACTCACAGTTATCAATCTAACTCATATTATTAGACATATTATGGTTATATGACCGATAGAACGACCATTACTATACTAATTACTCTTATTATTATCAATGTAACTCATATTATCAGCCATATTATGCTTATATGATCGATAGAACGACAATTACTATACTTACTACTCTTATTATTATCAATCTAACTCATATCATTAGCCATATTATGTTTATATGATCGATAGAACGACAATTCCTATACTTATTACTCTTATTATTATCATTCTAACTCATATTATTAGCCATATTATGCTTATATGATCGATAGAACGACAATTACTACACATATGACACTCACTATTATCAATCTAACTCATATTATTAACCATATTATGCAGATATGATCGATAGAACGACAATTGCTATACTTATTACACTCACAGTTATCAATCTAACTCATATTATTAGCCCTATTATGCTCATATGATCGATAGAACGACAATTACTGTACTTATTACACTCACTGTTATCAATCCAACTCATATTATTAACCATATTAAGCAGATATGATCGATAGAACGACAATTACTATACTTATTGCTCTTATTATTATCAATCTAACTCATATTATTAGCCATATTATGCTTATATGATCGATAGAACGACAATTACTATACTTATTACTCTTATTATTATCAATCTAACTCATATTGTTAGGCATATTATGCTTAAATGATCGACAGAACGACAATTACTATACTTACTACTCTTATTATTATCAATCTAACTCATATCATTAGCCATATTATGTTTATATTTTCGATAGAACGACAATTCCCATACTTATTACTCTTATTATTATCAATCTAACTGATATTATTAGCCATATTATGCTTATATGATCGATAGAACGACAATTACTATACTTATTACTCTTATTATTATCAATCTAACTCATATTGTTAGGCATATTATGCTTAAATGATCGACAGAACGACAATTACTGTACTTATTACTCTTATTATTATCAATCTGACTCATATTATTACCCATATTATGCTTATATGATCGATAGAACGTCAATTACTATACTTTTTACTCTTATTATTATAAATCTAACTCATATTATTAGCCATAATATGCTTACATGATCGATAGAACGACATTTACTATACTTATTACACTCACATTTATCAATCTAACTCATATTATTAGCCATATTATGGTTATATGATCGATAGAACGACAATTACTATACTTATTACTCTTATTATTATCAATCCAACTCATATTATTAGCCATATTGTGCTTATGTGATCGACAGAACGACAATTACCATACTCACTACTTTTATTACTATCACCCTAACTCATATTATTAGCCATATTATGCTTATATGATCGATACGACGACAATTACTATACTTATTACTCTTATTATTATCAATCTAACTCATATTATTAGCCATATTATGCTTAAATGATCGATAGAACGACAATTACTATACTTGTTATTCTTATTTTTATCAACCTAACTCATATTATTAACCATGTTATGCAAATATGACCGATAGAACCACAATTACTATACTTATTACACTCACTATTATCAATCCAACTCATATTATTAACCATATTATGCAGATGTCATCGATAGGACGACAATTACTATACTTATTACTCTTATTATTATCAAACTAACTCATATCATTAGCCATATTGAACCTATATGATCGATAGAACGACAATTACTATACTTATTACACTCACTATTATCAATCTAAATAATATTATTAGCCATATTATGCTTATATGATCGATACAACGACAATTACTATACTCAGTACTCTTATTATTAACAATCTAACTCATATTATTAGCCACATTATGCTTACATGATCGATAGAACGACAATTGCTATACTTATTACACTCACAGTTATCAATCCAACTCATATTATTAACCATATTAAGCAGATGTGATCGATAGAACGACAATTACTATACTTATTACTCTTATATTATCAATCTAACTCAAATTATTAGCCATATTATGCTTATATGATCGATAGAACGACAATTACTATACTTATTACTCTTATTATTATCAATCTAACTCATATTATTGGCCATATTATGCTTATATGATCGATAGAACGACAATTACTATACTTATTACACTCACTGTTATCAATCTAACTCATATTATTAGCCATATTATGGTTATATGACCGATAGAACGACAATTACTATACTTATTACTCTTATTATTATCAATCTAACTCATATTATTAGCCATATTATGCTTATATGATCGAGAGAACGACAATTACTATACTTATTACACTCACTATTGTAAACGTTGTTTTGTTTATTTAGATACGCCTGGAGACCGGCGTTGCTTCTACGAATTTTGTCGTTATATTTTCTGTGAATTCTGTCTGGTTTAAAGCCCAGCTCGGGCTTCTCAGTAAGAATAAACGTGCTTTAATCTATGAATGATTTAAATGGAGGGTTCGGGCCTCCAGGTACTGGATAGCGGAGTGGTCTGACTGGTCGTTAAAGAAAGTTAGAAACCTTTTTCATTTAGAGTTAACATAAGACAATATATATATATATTCTGCAAATCCAACACATACGTACATACATGTATATTTAACAATAAGTCTCGTTCAATCTAGTGACTTTCAATGAGTCGACGCTCGAAGATGCGAAAGGAATGTAAATGCTTTATGTGAAATTTCGATTAGTTATTTACATATAATTATTTAAATTGGTGGTTGGAGTCGATGCCTCGGTAAATAGCACGATTGAGGATTGTCGCAGCACCTTTTACACTCGGCCGATAAATCGGAGGAGACGTTCCGGTGGAGACTCGCACGAAGTCGAGATCAGGTTGTGACACTTAGGAGTTCGTCTAGAGGAGTTTATTGGGGCTCAAGACTTGCTCTGATGCCGGACGCCTGATTCCAACAGTACTGATCCGATCGTGTAATTCGCGACGCGAATAGTACAGTAACACAAATTGACCTTGTCGAGCAACTCGGGAAAAGCCAAAAGGTGCCTGTACTATGAGATTCATGCACTGATTGAGAACAACCAGAAGATGCCGGCAGGCACGATATGTGGGCTGGGCGACACTTCGGTTACCCAAACTGAATATGAATCCGATTCGAACGAATTAACCTCCAAACAGAGCGAAAGCTGTGCCACGCGGTCGTGTCCACCTCTTCACAAAGGCATTTGAGAACAACCAAGGAGTAGCGGCAGGGCACTTTCGTGAGCTGGGCGATACTCTGGTTACTCAAACGTGTCTGTGAGCTGTGCCTCGATCAAACATGGCAGAAATCATACAATTCTACACCAGCGAGACTACCTCTCGCAAGGGCACACAGGTACAATTAGAAGATACGGCGGGACACTTTACGTGGGCCGAGCGACACTTCAATTGCCTGTATGAGCCTGAGAGCTGTACCACGCCAAAATGTACAATTTAAATGATCTCAGTCGCTATTCACAACTGTGGGAATAACGACGAAAATTATTAAAGAGAATCGACTTCCAATCAACCGTTACTTACCACAACTTTACCCAAAGAATTTAGAAATTATCTATTTGATTATTCGCTTTAATACAAATCAATATTTACGTTCTGACTACTACGCTGTTCACGATCGACTAATTGTTCCGAAATCTGACTCTGACTGTGCCACCGTTCGGCTTGAACGATCGACTCCTCGGTTTGAGGCGTTTACGCGTCGCGGACAAATTGTCGGCTTGACGAATCTATCAGGTCGGTTTGACCTCGCAATCGCGTACCGTGTTTCGCAGAATAGATTTTTCTTGAACCGACTCGATTCGCTTCCAGACGTAGAGTGCCTAATTTGATCCTCGCATCGACCTCCTTCGATCGCTATCGAGTGGGGATCGATGCGCACGCATAATTAGTGAAAGTGGGGTAAATACTCTACCCGTAACCCCATGAAATCATGATCACGACGTATGAGCGGAGTAGGGATACCCCATACCGCGGCAATACATAAACTGATATATAATGTGTTCTTATATTATGTAACCAGCACGGTTACACTATTATCAATCTAACTCATATTATTAACCATATTATGCAGATATGATCGGTAGAACGACCATTACTATACTAATTACTCTTATTATTATCAATGTAACTCATATTATTAGCCATATTATGCTAATATGATCGATTGAACGACAATTGCTATACTTATTACTCTTATCATTATCAATCTAACTCATATTATCAGCCATATTATGCTTATATGATCGATAGAACGACAATTACTATACCTATTACACTCACTATTATCAATCTAACTCATATTATTTACCACATTATGCAGATATAATCGATAGAACGACAATTACTATACATATTACTCCTATTATTATCCATCTAACTCATATTATTAGCCATATTATGCTTATATGATCGATAGAACCACAATTACTATACTTATTACTCTTATTATTATCAATCCAACTCATATTATTAGCCATATTGTGCTTATGTGATCGACAGAACGACAATCACTATACTTATTACACTCACTGTTATCAATCTAACTCATATTATTAACCATATTATGCTCATATGATCGATAGAGCGACAATTACTATACTTATTACACTCACTGTTATCAATCCAACTCATATTATTAACCATATTAAGCAGATATGATCGATAGAACGACAATTACTATACTTGTTATTCTTATTATTATCAATCCAACTCATATTATTAGCCATATTATGCTTACATGATCGATAGGACGACATTTACTATACTTATTACACTCACAGTTATCAATCTAACTCATATTATTAGCCATATTATGGTTATATGATCGATAGAACGACAATTACTATACTTATTACACTCACTGTTATCGATCCAACTCATATTATTAACCATATTAAGCAGATGTGATCGATAGAACGACAATTACTATACTTATTACTCTTATATTATCAATCTAACTCAAATTATTAGCCATACTATGCTTATATGATCGATAGAACGACAATTACTATACTTATTACTCTTATTATTATCAATCTAACTCATATTATTGGCCATATTATGCTTATATGATCGATAGAACGACAATTACTATACTTATTACACTCACTGTTATCAATCTAACTCATATTATTAGCCATATTATGGTTATATGATCGATAGAACGACAATTACTATACTTATTACACTCACTGTTATCAATCCAACTCATATTATTAACCATATTAAGCAGATGTGATCGATAGAACGACAATTACTATACTTATTACTCTTATATTATCAATCTAACTCAAATTATTAGCCATATTATGCTTATATGATCGATAGAACGACAATTACTATACTTATTACTCTTATTATTATCAATCTAATTCATATTATTAGCCATATTATGCTTATATGATCGATAGAGCGACAATTACTATACTTATTACACTCACTGTTATCAATCTAACTCATATTATTAGCCATATTATGGTTATATGACCGATAGAACGACAATTACTATACTTATTACTCTTATTATTATCAATCTAACTCATATTATTAGCCATATTATGCTTATATGATCGAGAGAACGACAATTACTATACTTATTACACTCACTATTATCAATCTAACTCATATTATTAACCATATTATGCAGATATGATCGGTAGAACGACCATTACTATACTAATTACTCTTATTGTTATCAATGTAACTCATATTATTAGCCATATTATGCTAATATGATCGATTGAACGACAATTGCTATACTTATTACTCTTATCATTATCAATCTAACTCATATTATCAGCCATATTATGCTTATGTGATCGATAGAACGACAATTACTATACCTATTACACTCACTATTATCAATCTAACTCATATTATTTACCACATTATGCAGATATAATCGATAGAACGACAATTACTATACATATTACTCCTATTATTATCCATCTAACTCATATTATTAGCCATATTATGCTTATATGATCGATAGAACCACAATTACTATACTTATTACTCTTATTATTATCAATCCAACTCATATTATTAGCCATATTGTGCTTATGTGATCGACAGAACGACAATCACTATACTTATTACACTCACTGTTATCAATCTAACTCATATTATTAACCATATTATGCTTATATGATCGATAGAACGACAATTGCTATACTTATTACTCTTATCATTATCAATCTAACTCATATTATTAGCCATATTATGCTTAAATGATCGATAGAACGACAATTACTATACTTATTACTCTTATTATTATCAATCTAACTCATATTATTAGCCACATTATGCTTAAATGATCGATAGAACGACAATTACTATACTTGTTATTCTTATTTTTATCAACCTAACTCATATTATTAACCATGTTATGCAAATATGACCGATAGAACCACAATTACTATACTTATTACACTCACTATTATCAATCCAACTCATATTATTAACCATATTATGCGGATGTCATCGATAGGACGACAATTACTATACTTATTACTCTTATTATTATCAATCTAACTCATATCATTAGCCATATTGAACCTATATGATCGATAGAACGACAATTACTATACTTATTACACTCACTATTATCAATCTAAATAATATTATTAGCCATATTATGCTTATATGATCGATAGAACGACAATTACTATACTTATTACTCTTATTATTATCAATCTAACTCATATTATTGGCCATATTATGCTTATATGATCGATAGAACGACAATTACTATACTTATTACACTCACTGTTATCAATCTAACTCATATTATTAGACATATTATGGTTATATGACCGATAGAACGACAATTACTATACTTATTACTCTTATTATTATCAATCTAACTCATATTATTAGCCATATTATGCTTATATGATCGATAGAACGACAATTACTACACATATGACACTCACTATTATCAATCTAACTCATATTATTAACCATATTATGCAGATATGATCGATAGAACGACAATTGCTATACTTATTACACTCACGGTTATCAATCTAACTCATATTATTAGCCATATTATGCTCATATGATCGATAGAACGACAATTACTGTACTTATTACACTCACTGTTATCAATCCAACTCATATTATTAACCATATTAAGCAGATATGATCGATAGAACGACAATTACTATACTTATTGCTCTTATTATTATCAATCTAACTCATATTATTAGCCATATTATGCTTATATGATCGATAGAACGACAATTACTATACTTATTACTCTTATTATTATCAATCTAACTCATATTGTTAGGCATATTATGCTTAAATGATCGACAGAACGACAATTACTATACTTACTACTCTTATTATTATCAATCTAACTCATATCATTAGCCATATTATGTTTATATGATCGATAGAACGACAATTCCTATACTTATTACTCTTATTATTATCAATCTAACTGATATTATTAGCCATATTATGCTTATATGATCGATAGAACGACAATTACTATACTTATTACTCTTATTATTATCAATCTAACTCATATTGTTAGGCATATTATGCTTAAATGATCGACAGAACGACAATTACTGTACTTATTACTCTTATTATTATCAATCTAACTCATATTATTACCCATATTATGCTTATATGATCGATAGAACGTCAATTACTATACTTTTTACTCTTATTATTATAAATCTAACTCATATTATTAGCCATAATATGCTTACATGATCGATAGAACGACATTTACTATACTTATTACACTCACAGTTATCAATCTAACTCATATTATTAGCCATATTATGGTTATATGATCGATAGAACGACAATAACTATACTTATTACACTCACTGTTATCAATCCAACTCATATTATTAACCATATTAAGCAGATGTGATCGATAGAACGACAATTACTATACTTATTACTCTTATATTATCAATCTAACTCAAATTATTAGCCATATTATGCTTATATGATCGATAGAACGACAATTACTATACTTATTACTCTTAATATTATCAATCTAATTCATATTATTAGCCATATTATGCTTACATGATCGATAGAGCGACAATTACTATACTTATTACACTCACTGTTATCAATCTAACTCATATTATTAGCCATATTATGGTTATATGACCGATAGAACGACAATTACTATACTTATTACTCTTATTATTATCAATCTAACTCATATTATTAGCCATATTATGCTTATATGATCGAGAGAACGACAATTACTATACTTATTACACTCACTATTATCAATCTAACTCATATTATTAACCATATTATGCAGATATGATCGGTAGAACGACCATTACTATACTAATTACTCTTATTATTATCAATGTAACTCATATTATTAGCCATATTATGCTAATATGATCGATTGAACGACAATTGCTATACTTATTACTCTTATCATTATCAATCTAACTCATATTATCAGCCATATTATGCTTATATGATCGATAGAACGACAATTACTATACCTATTACACTCACTATTATCAATCTAACTCATATTATTTACCACATTATGCAGATATAATCGATAGAACGACAATTACTATACATATTACTCCTATTATTATCCATCTAACTCATATTATTAGCCATATTATGCTTATATGATCGATAGAACCACAATTACTATACTTATTACTCTTATTATTATCAATCCAACTCATATTATTAGCCATATTGTGCTTATGTGATCGACAGAACGACAATCACTATACTTATTACACTCACTGTTATCAATCTAACTCATATTATTAACCATATTATGCTTATATGATCGATAGAACGACAATTGCTATACTTATTACTCTTATCATTATCAATCTAACTCATATTATTAGCCATATTATGCTTAAATGATCGATAGAACGACAATTACTATACTTATTACTCTTATTATTATCAATCTAACTCATATTATTAGCCATATTATGCTTATATGATCGATAGAACGACAATTGCTATACTTATTACTCTTATCATTATCAATCTAACTCATATTATCAGCCATATTATGCTTATATGATCGATAGAACGACAATTACTATACCTATTACACTCACTATTATCAATCTAACTCTTATTATTAACCATATTATGCTTATATGATCGATAGAACGACAATTGCTATACTTATTACTCTTATCATTATCAATCTAACTCATATTATCAGCCATATTATGCTTATATGATCGATAGAACGACAATTGCTATACTTATTACTCTTATCATTATCAATCTAACTCATATTATCAGCCATATTATGCTTATATGATCGATAGAACGACAATTACTATACCTATTACACTCACTATTATCAATCTAACTCATATTATTTACCACATTATGCAGATATAATCGATAGAACGACAATTACTATACATATTACTCCTATTATTATCCATCTAACTCATATTATTAGCCATATTATGCTTATATGATCGATAGAACCACAATTACTATACTTATTACTTTTATTATTATCAATCTAACTCATATTATTAGCCATATTATGCTTATATGATCGATAGAACGACAATTGCTATACTCATTACTCTTATCATTATCAATCTAACTCATATTATCAGCCATATTATGCTTATATGATCGATAGAACGACAATTACTATACCTATTACACTCACTATTATCAATCTAACTCTTATTATTAACCATATTATGCAGATATGATCGATTGAACGACAATTACTATTCTTATTACTCTTATTATTATCAATCTAACTCATATTATTTGCCATATCATGCTTATATGATCGATAGAACGACAATTACTATACTCACTACCTTTATTATTATCACCCTAACTCATATTATTAGACATATTATGGTTATATGATCGATAGAACGACAATTACTATACTTATTACACTCACTGTTATCAATCCAACTCATATTATTAACCATATTAAGCAGATGTGATCGATAGAACGACAATTACTATACTTATTACTCTTATATTATCAATCTAACTCAAATTATTAGCCATATTATGCTTATATGATCGATAGAACGACAATTACTATACTTATTACTCTTATTATTATCAATCTAACTCATATTATTAGCCATATTATGCTTATATGATCGATAGAACGACAATTACTATACTTATTACACTCACTGTTATCAATTTAACTCATATTATTAGCCATATTATGGTTATATGACCGATAGAACGACAATTACTATACTTATTACTCTTATTATTATCAATCTAACTCATATTATTAGCCATATTATGCTTATATGATCGAGAGAACGACAATTACTATACTTATTACACTCACTATTATCAATCTAACTCATATTATTAACCATATTATGCAGATATGATCGGTAGAACGACCATTACTATACTAATTACTCTTATTATTATCAATGTAACTCATATAGTCAGCCATATTATGCTTATATGATCGATAGAACGACAATTACTATACTTACTACTCTTATTATTATCAATCTAACTCATATCATTAGCCCTATTATGTTTATATGATCGATAGAACGACAATTCCTATACTTATTACTCTTATTATTATCAATCTAACTCATATTATTAGCCACATTATGCTTACATGATCGATAGAAGGACAATTGCTATACTTATTACACTCACAGTTATCAATCTAACTCATATTATTAGCCATATTATGCTCATATGATCGATAGAGCGACAATTACTATACTTATTACACTCACTGTTATCAATCCAACTCATATTATTAACCACATTAAGCAGATATGATCGATAGAACGACAATTACTATACTTGTTATTCTTATTATTATTAATCTAACTCATATTATTAGCCATATTATGCTTACATGATCGATAGAACGACATTTACTATACTTATTACACTCACAGTTATCAATCTAACTCATATTATTAGCCATATTATGGTTATATGATCGATAGAACGACAATTACTATACTTATTACACTCACTGTTATCAATCCAACTCATATTATTAACCATATTAAGCAGATGTGATCGATAGAACGACAATTACTATACTTATTACTCTTATATTATCAATCTAACTCAAATTATTAGCCATATTATGCTTATATGATCGATAGAACGACAATTACTATACTTATTACTCTTATCATTATCAATCTAACTCATATTATCAGCCATATTATGCTTATATGATCGATAGAACGACAATTACTATACCTATTACACTCACTATTATCAATCTAACTCTTATTATTAACCATATTATGCAGATATGATCGATTGAACGACAATTACTATTCTTATTACTCTTATTATTATCAATCTAACTCATATTATTTGCCATATCATGCTTATATGATCGATAGAACGACAATTACTATACTCACTACTTTTATTATTATCACCCTAACTCATATTATTAGCCATATTATGGTTATATGATCGATAGAACGACAATTACTATACTTATTACACTCACTGTTATCAATCCAACTCATATTATTAACCATATTAAGCAGATGTGATCGATAGAACGACAATTACTATACTTATTACTCTTATATTATCAATCTAACTCAAATTATTAGCCATATTATGCTTATATGATCGATAGAACGACAATTACTATACTTATTACTCTTATTATTATCAATCTAACTCATATTATTAGCCATATTATGCTTATATGATCGATAGAACGACAATTACTATACTTATTACACTCACTGTTATCAATTTAACTCATATTGTTAGCCATATTATGGTTATATGACCGATAGAACGACAATTACTATACTTATTACTCTTATTATTATCAATCTAACTCATATTATTAGCCATATTATGCTTATATGATCGAGAGAACGACAATTACTATACTTATTACACTCACTATTTTCAATCTAACTGATATTATTAACCATATTATGCAGATATGATCGGTAGAACGACCATTACTATACTAATTACTCTTATTATTATCAATGTAACACATATTGTCAGCCATATTATGCTTATATGATCGATAGAACGACAATTACTATACTTACTACTCTTATTATTATCAATCTAACTCATATCATTAGCCATATTATGTTTATATGATCGATAGAACGACAATTCCTATACTTATTACTCTTATTATTATCAATCTAACTCATATCATTAGCCATATTATGCTTATATGATCGATAGAACGACAATTACTACACATATTACACTCACTATTATCAATCTAACTCATATTATTAACCATATTATGCAGATATGATCGACAGAACGACAATTACTATACTTATTACTCTTATTGTTATCAATCTAGCTCATATTATTAGCCATATTATGCTTATATGATCGATAGAACGACAATTACTACACTTATTACACTCACTTTTATCAATCTAACTCATATTATTAACCATATTATGCAGATATGATCGATAGAACGACAATTACTATACTTATTGCACTCACTATTATCAATCTAAATCATATTATTAACCATATTACGCAGATATGATCGATAGAACGACAATTACTATACTCATTACTCTTATTATTATCAATCTAACTCATATTATTAGCCATATTGAACCTATATGATCGATAGAACGACAATTACTATACTTATTACACTCACTATTATCAATCTAAATAATATTATTAGCCATATTATGCTTATATGATCGATAGAACGACAATTACTATACTCAGTACTCTTATTATTAACAATCTAACTCATATTATTAGCCACATTATGCTTACATGATCGATAGAACGACAATTGCTATACTTATTACACTCACAGTTATCAATCTAACTCATATTATTAGCCATATTATGCTCATATGATCGATAGAGCGACAATTACTATACTTATTACACTCACTGTTATCAATCCAACTCATATTATTAACCATATTAAGCAGATATGATCGATAGAACGACAATTACTATACTTGTTATTCTTATTATTATCAATCTAACTCATATTATTAGCCATATTATGCTTACATGATCGATAGAACGACATTTACTATACTTATTACACTCACAGTTATCAATCTAACTCATATTATTAGACATATTATGGTTATATGACCGATAGAACGACCATTACTATACTAATTACTCTTATTATTATCAATGTAACTCATATTATCAGCCATATTAAGCTTATATGATCGATAGAACGACAATTACTATACTTATTACTCTTATTATTATCATTCTAACTCATATTATTAGCCATATTATGCTTATATGATCGATAGAACGACAATTACTACACATATGACACTCACTATTATCAATCTAACTCATATTATTAACCATATTATGCAGATATGATCGATAGAACGACAATTACTGTACTTATTACACTCACTGTTGTCAATCCAACTCATATTATTAACCATATTAAGCAGATATGATCGATAGAACGACAATTACTATACTTATTGCTCTTATTATTATCAATCTAACTCATATTATTAGCCATATTATGCTTATATGATCGATAGAACGACAATTACTATACTTATTACTCTTATTATTATCAATCTAACTCATATTGTTAGGCATATTATGCTTAAATGATCGACAGAACGACAATTACTATACTTACTACTCTTATTATTATCAATCTAACTCATATCATTAGCCATATTATGTTTATATGATCGATAGAACGACAATTCCTATACTTATTACTCTTATTATTATCAATCTAACTGATATTATTAGCCATATTATGCTTACATGATCGACAGAACGACAATTACTGTACTTATTACTCTTATTATTATCAATCTAACTCATATTATTACCCATATTATGCTTATATGATCGATAGAACGTCAATTACTATACTTTTTACTCTTATTATTATAAATCTAACTCATATTATTAGCCATAATATGCTTACATGATCGATAGAACGACATTTACTATACTTATTACACTCACATTTATCAATCTAACTCATATTATTAGCCATATTATGGTTATATGATCGATAGAACGACAATTACTATACTTATTACACTCACTGTTATCAATCCAACTCATATTATTAACCATATTAAGCAGATGTGATCGATAGAACGACAATTACTATACTTATTACTCTTATATTATCAATCTAACTCAAATTATTAGCCATATTATGCTTATATGATCGATAGAACGACAATTACTATACTTATTACTCTTATTATTATCAATCTAATTCATATTATTAGCCATATTATGCTTATATGATCGATAGAGCGACAATTACTATACTTATTACACTCACTGTTATCAATCTAACTCATATTATTAGCCATATTATGGTTATATGACCGATAGAACGACAATTACTATACTTATTACTCTTATTATTATCAATCTAACAAATATTATTAGCCATATTATGCTTATGTGATCGATAGAACGACCATTACTATACTAATTACTCTTATTATTATCAATGAAACTCATATTATTAGCCATAATATGCTAATATGATCGATAGAACGACAATTGCTATACTTATTACTCTTATCATTATCCATCTAACTCATATTATTAGCCATATTATGCTTATATGATCGATAGAACCACAATTACTATACTTATTACTCTTATTATTATCAATCCAACTCATATTATTAGCCATATTGTGCTTATGTGATCGACAGAACGACTATTACCATACTCACTACTTTTATTACTATCACCCTAACTCATATTATTAGCCATATTATGCTTATATGATCGATACGACGACAATTACTATACTTATTACTCTTATTATTATCAATCTAACTCATATTATTAGCCATATTATGCTTAAATGATCGATAGAACGACAATTACTATACTTGTTATTCTTATTTTTATCAACCTAACTCATATTATTAACCATGTTATGCAAATATGACCGATAGAACCACAATTACTATACTTATTACACTCACTATTATCAATCTAAATAATATTATTAGCCATATTATGATTATATGATCGATACAACGACAATTACTATACTCAGTACTCTTATTATTAACAATCTAACTCATATTATTAGCCACATTATGCTTACATGATCGATAGAACGACAATTGCTATACTTATTACACTCACAGTTATCAATCTAACTCATATTATTAGCCATATTATGCTCATATGATCGATAGAGCGACAATTACTATACTTATTACACTCACTGTTATCAATCCAACTCATATTATTAACCATATTAAACAGATATGATCGATAGAACGACAATTACTATACTTGTTATTCTTATTATTATCAATCCAACTCATATTATTAGCCATATTATGCTTACATGATCGATAGAACGACATTTACTATACTTATTACACTCACAGTTATCAATCTAACTCATATTATTAGCCATATTATGGTTATATGATCGATAGAACGACAATTACTATACTTATTACACTCACTGTTATCAATCCAACTCATATTATTAACCATATTAAGCAGATGTGATCGATAGAACGACAATTACTATACTTATTACTCTTATATTATCAATCTAACTCAAATTATTAGCCATATTATGCTTATATGATCGATAGAACGACAATTACTATACTTATTACTCTTATTATTATCAATCTAACTCATATTATTGGCCATATTATGCTTATATGATCGATAGAACGACAATTACTATACTTATTACACTCACTGTTATCAATCTAACTCATATTATTAGACATATTATGGTTATATGACCGATAGAACGACAATTACTATACTTTTTACTCTTATTATTATCAATCTAACTCATATTATTAGCCATATTATGCTTATATGATCGATAGAACGACAATTACTATACTTATTACACTCACTATTATCAATCTAACTCATATTATTAACCATATTATGCAGATATGATCGATAGAACGACCATTACTATACTAATTACTCTTATTATTATCAATGTAACTCATATTATCAGCCATATTATGCTTATATGATCGATAGAACGACAATTACTATACTTACTACTCTTATTATTATCAATCTAACTCATATCATTAGCCATATTATGTTTATATGATCGATAGAACGACAATTCCTATACTTATTACTCTTATTATTATCATTCTAACTCATATTATTAGCCATATTATGCTTATATGATCGATAGAACGACAATTACTACACATATGACACTCACTATTATCAATCTAACTCATATTATTAACCATATTATGCAGATATGATCGATAGAACGACAATTGCTATACATATTACACTGACAGTTATCAATCTAACTCATATTATTAGCCATATTATGCTCATATGATCGATAGAACGACAATTACTGTACTTATTACACTCACTGTTATCAATCCAACTCATATTATTAACCATATTAAGCAGATATGATCGATAGAACGACAATTACTATACTTATTGCTCTTATTATTATCAATCTAACTCATATTATTAGCCATATTATGCTTACATGATCGATAGAACGACAATTACTATACTTATTACTCTTATTATTATCAATCTAACTCATATTGTTAGGCATATTATGCTTAAATGATCGACAGAACGACAATTACTATACTTACTACTCTTATTATTATCAATCTAACTCATATCATTAGCCATATTATGTTTATATGATCGATAGAACGACAATTCCTATACTTATTACTCTTATTATTATCAATCTAACTGATATTATTAGCCATATTATGCTTATATGATCGATAGAACGACAATTACTATACTTATTACTCTTATTATTATCAATCTAACTCATATTGTTAGGCATATTATGCTTAAATGATCGACAGAACGACAATTACTGTACTTATTACTCTTATTATTATCAATCTAACTCATATTATTACCCATATTATGCTTATATGATCGATAGAACGTCAATTACTATACTTTTTACTCTTATTATTATAAATCTAACTCATATTATTAGCCATAATATGCTTACATGATCGATAGAACGACATTTACTATACTTATTACACTCACAGTTATCAATCTAACTCATATTATTAGCCATATTATGGTTATATGATCGATAGAACGACAATTACTATACTTATTACACTCACTGTTATCAATCCAACTCATATTATTAACCATATTAAGCAGATGTGATCGATAGAACGACAATTACTATACTTATTACTCTTATATTATCAATCTAACTCAAATTATTAGCCATATTATGCTTATATGATCGATAGAACGACAATTACTATACTTATTACTCTTATTATTATCAATCTAATTCATATTATTAGCCATATTATGCTTATATGATCGATAGAGCGACAATTACTATACTTATTACACTCCCTGTTATCAATCTAACTCATATTATTAGCCATATTATGGTTATATGACCGATAGAACGACAATTACTATACTTATTACTCTTATTATTATCAATCTAACAAATATTATTAGCCATATTATGCTTATGTGATCGATAGAACGACCATTACTATACTAATTACTCTTATTATTATCAATGAAACTCATATTATTAGCCATATTATGCTAATATGATCGATAGAACGACAATTGCTATACTTATTACTCTTATCATTATCCATCTAACTCATATTATTAGCCATATTATGCTTATATGATCGGTAGAACGATAATTACTGTACCTATTACTCTTATTATTATCAATCTAACTCATATTATTACCCACATTATGCTTATATGATCGATAGAACGACAATTACTATACTTACTACTCTTATTATTATCAATCTAACTCATATCATTAGCCATATTATGTTTATATGATCGATAGAACGACAATTCCTATACTTATTACTCTTATTATTAACAATCTAACTCATATTATTAGCCATATTATGCTTATATGATCGATAGAACGACAATTACTATACTTATTACTCTTATTATTATCAATCTAACTCATATTGTTAGGCATATTATGCTTAAATGATCGACAGAACGACAATTACTGTACTTATTACTCTTATTATTATCAATCTAACTCATATTATTACCCATATTATGCTTATATGATCGATAGAACGACAATTGATATACTTATTACACTCACTATTTTCAATCTAACTCATATTATTAGTCATATTATGCTTATATGATCGATAGAACGACAATTACTATACTCATTACTCTTATTATTATCAATCTAACTCATATTATTAGCCATATTGAACCTATATGATCGATAGAACGACAATTACTATACTTATTACACTCACTATTATCAATCTAAATAATATTATTAGCCATATTATGCTTATATGATCGATAGAACGACAATTACTATACTCAGTACTCTTATTATTAACAATCTAACTCATATTATTAGCCACATTATGCTTACATGATCGATAGAACGACAATTGCTATACTTATTACACTCACAGTTATCAATCTAACTCATATTATTAGCCATATTATGCTCATATGATCGATAGAGCGACAATTACTATACTTATTACACTCACTGTTATCAATCCAACTCATATTATTAACCATATTAAGCAGATATGATCGATAGAACGACAATTACTATACTTGTTATTCTTATTATTATCAATCTAACTCATATTATTAGCCATATTATGCTTACATGATCGATAGAACGACATTTACTATACTTATTACACTCACAGTTATCAATCTAACTCATATTATTAGACATATTATGGTTATATGACCGATAGAACGACCATTACTATACTAATTACTCTTATTATTATCAATGTAACTCATATTATCAGCCATATTAAGCTTATATGATCGATAGAACGACAATTACTATACTTATTACTCTTATTATTATCATTCTAACTCATATTATTAGCCATATTATGCTTATATGATCGATAGAACGACAATTACTACACATATGACACTCACTATTATCAATCTAACTCATATTATTAACCATATTATGCAGATATGATCGATAGAACGACAATTACTGTACTTATTACACTCACTGTTATCAATCCAACTCATATTATTAACCATATTAAGCAGATATGATCGATAGAACGACAATTACTATACTTATTGCTCTTATTATTATCAATCTAACTCATATTATTAGCCATATTATGCTTATATGATCGATAGAACGACAATTACTATACTTATTACTCTTATTATTATCAATCTAACTCATATTGTTAGGCATATTATGCTTAAATGATCGACAGAACGACAATTACTATACTTACTACTCTTATTATTATCAATCTAACTCATATCATTAGCCATATTATGTTTATATGATCGATAGAACGACAATTCCTATACTTATTACTCTTATTATTATCAATCTAACTGATATTATTAGCCATATTATGCTTACATGATCGACAGAACGACAATTACTGTACTTATTACTCTTATTATTATCAATCTAACTCATATTATTACCCATATTATGCTTATATGATCGATAGAACGTCAATTACTATACTTTTTACTCTTATTATTATAAATCTAACTCATATTATTAGCCATAATATGCTTACATGATCGATAGAACGACATTTACTATACTTATTACACTCACATTTATCAATCTAACTCATATTATTAGCCATATTATGGTTATATGATCGATAGAACGACAATTACTATACTTATTACACTCACTGTTATCAATCCAACTCATATTATTAACCATATTAAGCAGATGTGATCGATAGAACGACAATTACTATACTTATTACTCTTATATTATCAATCTAACTCAAATTATTAGCCATATTATGCTTATATGATCGATAGAACGACAATTACTATACTTATTACTCTTATTATTATCAATCTAATTCATATTATTAGCCATATTATGCTTATATGATCGATAGAGCGACAATTACTATACTTATTACACTCACTGTTATCAATCTAACTCATATTATTAGCCATATTATGGTTATATGACCGATAGAACGACAATTACTATACTTATTACTCTTATTATTATCAATCTAACAAATATTATTAGCCATATTATGCTTATGTGATCGATAGAACGACCATTACTATACTAATTACTCTTATTATTATCAATGAAACTCATATTATTAGCCATAATATGCTAATATGATCGATAGAACGACAATTGCTATACTTATTACTCTTATCATTATCCATCTAACTCATATTATTAGCCATATTATGCTTATATGATCGATAGAACCACAATTACTATACTTATTACTCTTATTATTATCAATCCAACTCATATTATTAGCCATATTGTGCTTATGTGATCGACAGAACGACTATTACCATACTCACTACTTTTATTACTATCACCCTAACTCATATTATTAGCCATATTATGCTTATATGATCGATACGACGACAATTACTATACTTATTACTCTTATTATTATCAATCTAACTCATATTATTAGCCATATTATGCTTAAATGATCGATAGAACGACAATTACTATACTTGTTATTCTTATTTTTATCAACCTAACCCATATTATTAACCATGTTATGCAAATATGACCGATAGAACCACAATTACTATACTTATTACACTCACTATTATCAATCTAAATAATATTATTAGCCATATTATGCTTATATGATCGATACAACGACTATTACTATACTCAGTACTCTTATTATTAACAATCTAACTCATATTATTAGCCACATTATGCTTACATGATCGATAGAACGACAATTGCTATACTTATTACACTCACAGTTATCAATCTAACTCATATTATTAGCCATATTATGCTCATATGATCGATAGAGCGACAATTACTATACTTTTTACTCTTATTATTATAAATCTAACTCATATTATTAGCCATAATATGCTTACATGATCGATAGAACGACATTTACTATACTTATTACACTCACATTTATCAATCTAACTCATATTATTAGCCATATTATGGTTATATGATCGATAGAACGACAATTACTATACTTATTACACTCACTGTTATCAATCCAACTCATATTATTAACCATATTAAGCAGATGTGATCGATAGAACGACAATTACTATACTTATTACTCTTATATTATCAATCTAACTCAAATTATTAGCCATATTATGCTTATATGATCGATAGAACGACAATTACTATACTTATTACTCTTATTATTATCAATCTAATTCATATTATTAGCCATATTATGCTTATATGATCGATAGAGCGACAATTACTATACTTATTACACTCACTGTTATCAATCTAACTCATATTATTAGCCATATTATGGTTATATGACCGATAGAACGACAATTACTATACTTATTACTCTTATTATTATCAATCTAACAAATATTATTAGCCATATTATGCTTATGTGATCGATAGAACGACCATTACTATACTAATTACTCTTATTATTATCAATGAAACTCATATTATTAGCCATAATATGCTAATATGATCGATAGAACGACAATTGCTATACTTATTACTCTTATCATTATCCATCTAACTCATATTATTAGCCATATTATGCTTATATGATCGATAGAACCACAATTACTATACTTATTACTCTTATTATTATCAATCCAACTCATATTATTAGCCATATTGTGCTTATGTGATCGACAGAACGACTATTACCATACTCACTACTTTTATTACTATCACCCTAACTCATATTATTAGCCATATTATGCTTATATGATCGATACGACGACAATTACTATACTTATTACTCTTATTATTATCAATCTAACTCATATCATTAGCCATATTATGTTTATATGATCGATAGAACGACAATTCCTATACTTATTACTCTTATTATTATCAATCTAACTGATATTATTAGCCATATTATGCTTACATGATCGACAGAACGACAATTACTGTACTTATTACTCTTATTATTATCAATCTAACTCATATTATTACCCATATTATGCTTATATGATCGATAGAACGTCAATTACTATACTTTTTACTCTTATTATTATAAATCTAACTCATATTATTAGCCATAATATGCTTACATGATCGATAGAACGACATTTACTATACTTATTACACTCACATTTATCAATCTAACTCATATTATTAGCCATATTATGGTTATATGATCGATAGAACGACAATTACTATACTTATTACACTCACTGTTATCAATCCAACTCATATTATTAACCATATTAAGCAGATGTGATCGATAGAACGACAATTACTATACTTATTACTCTTATATTATCAATCTAACTCAAATTATTAGCCATATTATGCTTATATGATCGATAGAACGACAATTACTATACTTATTACTCTTATTATTATCAATCTAATTCATATTATTAGCCATATTATGCTTATATGATCGATAGAGCGACAATTACTATACTTATTACACTCACTGTTATCAATCTAACTCATATTATTAGCCATATTATGGTTATATGACCGATAGAACGACAATTACTATACTTATTACTCTTATTATTATCAATCTAACAAATATTATTAGCCATATTATGCTTATGTGATCGATAGAACGACCATTACTATACTAATTACTCTTATTATTATCAATGAAACTCATATTATTAGCCATAATATGCTAATATGATCGATAGAACGACAATTGCTATACTTATTACTCTTATCATTATCCATCTAACTCATATTATTAGCCATATTATGCTTATATGATCGATAGAACCACAATTACTATACTTATTACTCTTATTATTATCAATCCAACTCATATTATTAGCCATATTGTGCTTATGTGATCGACAGAACGACTATTACCATACTCACTACTTTTATTACTATCACCCTAACTCATATTATTAGCCATATTATGCTTATATGATCGATACGACGACAATTACTATACTTATTACTCTTATTATTATCAATCTAACTCATATTATTAGCCATATTATGCTTAAATGATCGATAGAACGACAATTACTATACTTGTTATTCTTATTTTTATCAACCTAACTCATATTATTAACCATGTTATGCAAATATGACCGATAGAACCACAATTACTATACTTATTACACTCACTATTATCAATCTAAATAATATTATTAGCCATATTATGCTTATATGATCGATACAACGACTATTACTATACTCAGTACTCTTATTATTAACAATCTAACTCATATTATTAGCCACATTATGCTTACATGATCGATAGAACGACAATTGCTATACTTATTACACTCACAGTTATCAATCTAACTCATATTATTAGCCATATTATGCTCATATGATCGATAGAGCGACAATTACTATACTTATTACACTCACTGTTATCAATCCAACTCATATTATTAACCATATTAAACAGATATGATCGATAGAACGACAATTACTATACTTGTTATTCTTATTATTATCAATCCAACTCATATTATTAGCCATATTATGCTTACATGATCGATAGAACGACATTTACTATACTTATTACACTCACAGTTATCAATCTAACTCATATTATTAGCCATATTATGGTTATATGATCGATAGAACGACAATTACTATACTTACTACTCTTATTATTATCAATCTAACTCATATTATTAACCATATTATGCAGATATGATCGATAGAACGACCATTACTATACTAATTACTCTTATTATTATCAATGTAACTCATATTATTAGCCATATTATGCTTATATGATCGATAGAACGACAATTACTACACATATGACACTCACTATTATCAATCTAACTCATATTATTAACCATATTATGCAGATATGATCGATAGAACGACAATTGCTATACATATTACACTCACAGTTATCAATCTAACTCATATTATTAGCCATATTATGCTCATATGATCGATAGAACGACAATTACTGTACTTATTACACTCACTGTTATCAATCCAACTCATATTATTAACCATATTAAGCAGATATGATCGATAGAACGACAATTACTATACTTATTGCTCTTATTATTATCAATCTAACTCATATTATTAGCCATATTATGCTTATATGATCGATAGAACGACAATTACTATACTTATTACTCTTATTATTATCAATCTAACTCATATTGTTAGGCATATTATGCTTAAATGATCGACAGAACGACAATTACTATACTTACTACTCTTATTATTATCAATCTAACTCATATCATTAGCCATATTATGTTTATATGATCGATAGAACGACAATTCCTATACTTATTACTCTTATTATTATCAATCTAACTGATATTATTAGCCATATTATGCTTATATGATCGATAGAACGACAATTACTATACTTATTACTCTTAATATTATCAATCTAACTCATATTGTTAGGCATATTATGCTTAAATGATCGACAGAACGACAATTACTGTACTTATTACTCTTATTATTATCAATCTAACTCATATTATTACCCATATTATGCTTATATGATCGATAGAACGTCAATTACTATACTTTTTACTCTTATTATTATAAATCTAACTCATATTATTAGCCATAATATGCTTACATGATCGATAGAACGACATTTACTATACTTATTACACTCACAGTTATCAATCTAACTCATATTATTAGCCATATTATGGTTATATGATCGATAGAACGACAATTACTATACTTATTACACTCACTGTTATCAATCCAACTCATATTATTAACCATATTAAGCAGATGTGATCGATAGAACGACAATTACTATACTTATTACTCTTATATTATCAATCTAACTCAAATTATTAGCCATATTATGCTTATATGATCGATAGAACGACAATTACTATACTTATTACTCTTATTATTATCAATCTAATTCATATTATTAGCCATATTATGCTTATATGATCGATAGAGCGACAATTACTATACTTATTACACTCCCTGTTATCAATCTAACTCATATTATTAGCCATATTATGGTTATATGACCGATAGAACGACAATTACTATACTTATTACTCTTATTATTATCAATCTAACAAATATTATTAGCCATATTATGCTTATGTGATCGATAGAACGACCATTACTATACTAATTACTCTTATTATTATCAATGAAACTCATATTATTAGCCATATTATGCTAATATGATCGATAGAACGACAATTGCTATACTTATTACTCTTATCATTATCCATCTAACTCATATTATTAGCCATATTATGCTTATATGATCGGTAGAACGATAATTACTGTACCTATTACTCTTATTATTATCAATCTAACTCATATTATTACCCACATTATGCTTATATGATCGATAGAACGACAATTACTATACTTACTACTCTTATTATTATCAATCTAACTCATATCATTAGCCATATTATGTTTATATGATCGATAGAACGACAATTCCTATACTTATTACTCTTATTATTAACAATCTAACTCATATTATTAGCCATATTATGCTTATATGATCGATAGAACGACAATTACTATACTTATTACTCTTATTATTATCAATCTAACTCATATTGTTAGGCATATTATGCTTAAATGATCGACAGAACGACAATTACTGTACTTATTACTCTTATTATTATCAATCTAACTCATATTATTACCCATATTATGCTTATATGATCGATAGAACGACAATTGATATACTTATTACACTCACTATTTTCAATCTCTCATATTATTAGTCATATTATGCTTATATGATCGATAGAACGACAATTACTATGCTTATTACTCTTATTATTATCAATCTAACTCATATTATTAGCCATATTATGCATAAGGTTCGATAGAACGACAATTACTATACTTATTACACTCACTGTTATCAATCTAACTCATATTATTAGCCATATTATGCTTATATGATCGATAGAACGACAATTACTATACTTATTACTCTTACTGTTATCAACCTAACTCATATTATTAGCCATATTATGCTTATATGATCGATACGACGACAATTACTATACTCATTACTCTTATTATTATCAATCTAACTCATATTATTAGCCATATTATGCTTATATGATCGATAGAACCAAAATTACTGTACTTATTGCTCTTATCATTATCAATCTAACTCATATTATTAGCCATATTATGCTTATATGATCGATAGGACGACAATTACTATACTTATTACTCTTATTATTATCAATCTAACTCATATTATTAGCCATATTATGCTTATATGATCGATAGAACGACAATTACTATACTTATTACTCTTATTATTATCAATCTAACTCATATTGTTAGGCATATTATGCTTAAATGATCGACAGAACGACAATTACTGTACTTATTACTCTTATTATTATCAATCTAACTCATATTATTACCCATATTATGCTTATATGATCGATAGAACGACAATTGATATACTTATTACACTCACTATTTTCAATCTAACTCATATTATTAGTCATATTATGCTTATATGATCGATAGAACGACAATTACTATGCTTATTACTCTTATTATTATCAATCTAACTCATATTATTAGCCATATTATGCATAAGGTTCGATAGAACGACAATTACTATACTTATTACACTCACTGTTATCAATCTAACTCATATTATTAGCCATATTATGCTTATATGATCGATAGAACGACAATTACTATACTTATTACTCTTACTGTTATCAACCTAACTCATATTATTAGCCATATTATGCTTATATGATCGATAGGACGACAATTACTATACTCATTACTCTTATTATTATCAATCTAACTCATATTATTAGCCATATTATGCTTATATGATCGATAGAACCAAAATTACTGTACTTATTGCTCTTATCATTATCAATCTAACTCATATTATTAGCCATATTATGCTTATATGATCGATAGGACGACAATTACTATACTTATTACTCTTATTATTATCATTCTAACTCATATTATTAGCCATATTATGCTTATATGATCGATAGAACGACAATTACTACACATATTACACTCACTATTATCAATCTAACTCATATTATTAACCATATTATGCAGATATGATCGATAGAACGACAATTGCTATACTTATTACACTCACAGTTATCAATCTAACTCATATTATTAGCCATATTATGCTCATATGATCGATAGAACGACAATTACTGTACTTATTACACTCACTGTTATCAATCCAACTCATATTATTAACCATATTAAGCAGATATGATCGATAGAACGACAATTACTATACTTATTGCTCTTATTATTTTCAATCTAACTCATATTATTAGCCATATTATGCTTATATGATCGATAGAGCGACAATTACTATACTTATTACACTCACTGTTATCAATCCAACTCATATTATTAACCATATTAAGCAGATATGATCGATAGAACGACAATTACTATACTTGTTATTCTTATTATTATCAATCTAACTCATATTATTAGCCATATTATGGTTATATGATCGATAGAACGACAATTACTATACTTATTACACTCACTGTTATCAATCTAACTGATATTATTAACCATATTATGCTTATATGATCGATAGGACGACAATTACTATAATTATTACTCTTATTATTATCAATCTAACTCATATTATTAGCCATATCATGCTTATATGATCGATAGAACGACAATTACTATACTCACTACTTTTATTATTATCACCCTAACTCATATTATTAGCCATATTATGCTTATATGATCGATACGACAACAATTACTATACTTATTACTCTTATTATTATCAATCTAACTCATATTATTAGCCATATTATGCTTAAATGATCGATAGAACGACAATTACTATACTTGTTATTCTTATTTTTATCAACCTAACTCATATTATTAACCATGTTATGCAAATATGACCGATAGAACCACAATTACTATACTTATTACACTCACTATTATCAATCTAACTCATATTATTAACCATATTATGCAGATGTCATCGATAGGACGACAATTACTATACTTATTACTCTTATTATTATCAATCTAACTCATATTATTAGCCATATTATGCTTATATGATCGATAGAACGACAATTACTACACTTATTACACTCACTTTTATCAATCTAACTCATATTATTAACCATATTATGCAGATATGATCGATAGAACGACAATTACTATACTTATTGCACTCACTATTATCAATCTAAATCATATTATTAACCATATTACGCAGATATGATCGATAGAACGACAATTACTATACTCATTACTCTTATTATTATCAATCTAACTCATATTATTAGCCATATTGAACCTATATGATCGATAGAACGACAATTACTATACTTATTACACTCACTATTATCAATCTAAATAATATTATTAGCCATATTATGCTTATATGATCGATAGAACGACAATTACTATACTCAGTACTCTTATTATTAACAATCTAACTCATATTATTCGCCACATTATGCTTACATGATCGATAGAACGACAATTGCTATACTTATTACACTCACAGTTATCAATCTAACTCATATTATTAGCCATATTATGCTCATATGATCGATAGAGCGACAATTACTATACTTATTACACTCACTGTTATCAATCCAACTCATATTATTAACCATATTAAGCAGATATGATCGATAGAACGACAATTACTATACTTGTTATTCTTATTATTATCAATCTAACTCATATTATTAGCCATATTATGCTTACATGATCGATAGAACGACATTTACTATACTTATTACACTCACAGTTATCAATCTAACTCATATTATTAGACATATTATGGTTATATGACCGATAGAACGACCATTACTATACTAATTACTCTTATTATTATCAATGTAACTCATATTATCAGCCATATTAAGCTTATATGATCGATAGAACGACAATTACTATACTTACTACTCTTATTATTATCAATCTAACTCATATCATTAGCCATATTATGTTTATATGATCGATAGAACGACAATTCCTATACTTATTACTCTTATTATTATCATTCTAACTCATATTATTAGCCATATTATGCTTATATGATCGATAGAACGACAATTACTACACATATGACACTCACTATTATCAATCTAACTCATATTATTAACCATATTATGCAGATATGATCGATAGAACGACAATTGCTATACTTATTACACTCACAGTTATCAATCTAACTCATATTATTAGCCATATTATGCTCATATGATCGATAGAACGACAATTACTGTACTTATTACACTCACTGTTATCAATCCAACTCATATTATTAACCATATTAAGCAGATATGATCGATAGAACGACAATTACTATACTTATTGCTCTTATTATTTTCAATCTAACTCATATTATTAGCCATATTATGCTTATATGATCGATAGAGCGACAATTACTATACTTATTACACTCACTGTTATCAATCCAACTCATATTATTAACCATATTAAGCAGATATGATCGATAGAACGACAATTACTATACTTGTTATTCTTATTATTATCAATCTAACTCATATTATTAGCCATATTATGGTTATATGATCGATAGAACGACAATTACTATACTTATTACACTCACTGTTATCAATCTAACTGATATTATTAACCATATTATGCTTATATGATCGATAGGACGACAATTACTATAATTATTACTCTTATTATTATCAATCTAACTCATATTATTAGCCATATCATGCTTATATGATCGATAGAACGACAATTACTATACTCACTACTTTTATTATTATCACCCTAACTCATATTATTAGCCATATTATGCTTATATGATCGATACGACAACAATTACTATACTTATTACTCTTATTATTATCAATCTAACTCATATTATTAGCCATATTATGCTTAAATGATCGATAGAACGACAATTACTATACTTGTTATTCTTATTTTTATCAACCTAACTCATATTATTAACCATGTTATGCAAATATGACCGATAGAACCACAATTACTATACTTATTACACTCACTATTATCAATCTAACTCATATTATTAACCATATTATGCAGATGTCATCGATAGGACGACAATTACTATACTTATTACTCTTATTATTATCAATCTAACTCATATTATTAGCCATATTATGCTTATATGATCGATAGAACGACAATTACTACACTTATTACACTCACTTTTATCAATCTAACTCATATTATTAACCATATTATGCAGATATGATCGATAGAACGACAATTACTATACTTATTGCACTCACTATTATCAATCTAAATCATATTATTAACCATATTACGCAGATATGATCGATAGAACGACAATTACTATACTCATTACTCTTATTATTATCAATCTAACTCATATTATTAGCCATATTGAACCTATATGATCGATAGAACGACAATTACTATACTTATTACACTCACTATTATCAATCTAAATAATATTATTAGCCATATTATGCTTATATGATCGATAGAACGACAATTACTATACTCAGTACTCTTATTATTAACAATCTAACTCATATTATTCGCCACATTATGCTTACATGATCGATAGAACGACAATTGCTATACTTATTACACTCACAGTTATCAATCTAACTCATATTATTAGCCATATTATGCTCATATGATCGATAGAGCGACAATTACTATACTTATTACACTCACTGTTATCAATCCAACTCATATTATTAACCATATTAAGCAGATATGATCGATAGAACGACAATTACTATACTTATTACTCTTATTATTATCAATCTAACTCATATTGTTAGGCATATTATGCTTAAATGATCGACAGAACGACAATTACTATACTTACTACTCTTATTATTATCAATCTAACTCATATCATTAGCCATATTATGTTTATATGATCGATAGAACGACAATTCCTATACTTATTACTCTTATTATTATCAATCTAACTGATATTATTAGCCATATTATGCTTATATGATCGATAGAACGACAATTACTATACTTATTACTCTTATTATTATCAATCCAACTCATATTATTAGCCATATTGTGCTTATGTGATCGACAGAACGACAATCACTATACTTATTACACTCACTGTTATCAATCTAACTCATATTATTAACCATATTATGCTTATATGATCGATAGGACGACAATTACTATAATTATTACTCTTATTATTATCAATCTAACTCATATTATTAGCCATATCATGCTTATATGATCGATAGAACGACAATTACTATACTCACTACTTCTATTATTATCACCCTAACTCATATTATTAGCCATATTATGCTTATATGATCGATACGACAACAATTACTATACTTATTACTCTTATTATTATCAATCTAACTCATATTATTAGCCATATTATGCTTAAATGATCGATAGAACGACAATTACTATACTTGTTATTCTTATTTTTATCAACCTAACTCATATTATTAACCATGTTATGCAAATATGACCGATAGAACCACAATTACTATACTTATTACACTCACTATTATCAATCCAACTCATATTATTAACCATATTATGCAGATGTCATCGATAGGACGACAATTACTATACTTATTACTCTTATTATTATCAATCTAACTCATATTATTAGCCATATTATGCTTATATGATCGGTAGAACGATAATTACTATACATATTACTCTTATTATTATCAATCTAACTCATATTATTAGCCACATTATGCTTATATGATCGATAGAACGACAATTACTATACTTATTACTCTTATTATTATCAAACTAACTCATATTATTAGCCATATTATGCTTATATGATCGATAGAACGACAATTACTATACTTCTTACTCTTATTATTATCAATCTAACTCATATTGTTAGGCATATTATGCTTAAATGATCGACAGAACGACAATTACTGTACTTATTACTCTTATTATTATCAATCTAACTCATATTATTACCCATATTATGCTTATATGATCGATAGAACGACAATTGATATACTTATTACACTCACTATTTTCAATCTAACTCATATTATTAGTCATATTATGCTTATATGATCGATAGAACGACAATTACTATGCTTATTACTCTTATTATTATCAATCTAACTCATATTATTAGCCATATTATGCATAAGGTTCGATAGAACGACAATTACTATACTTATTACACTCACTGTTATCAATCTAACTCATATTATTAGCCATATTATGCTTATATGATCGATAGAACGACAATTACTATACTTATTACTCTTACTGTTATCAACCTAACTCATATTATTAGCCATATTATGCTTATATGATCGGTAGAACGATAATTACTATACTTTTTACTCTTATTATTATTAATCTAACACATATTATTAACCATATTATGCTTATATGATCGGTAGAACGATAATTACTATACTTATTACTCTTACTATTATTAATCTAACTCATATTATTAGCCATATTATGCTTATATGATCGATAGAACGACAATTACTATACTCATTACTCTTATTATTATCAATCTAACTCATATTATTAGCCATATTATGCTTATATGATCGATAGAACCAAAATTACTGTACTTATTGCTCTTATCATTATCAATCTAACTCATATTATTAGCCATATTATGCTTATATGATCGATAGGACGACAATTACTATACTCATTACTCTTATTATTATCAATCTAACTCATATTATTAGCCATATTATGCTTATATGATCGATAGAACCAAAATTACTGTACTTATTGCTCTTATCATTATCAATCTAACTCATATTATTAGCCATATTATGCTTATATGATCGATAGGACGACAATTACTATACTTATTACTCTTATTATTATCATTCTAACTCATATTATTAGCCATATTATGCTCATATGATCGATAGAACGACAATTACTGTACTTATTACACTCACTGTTATCAATCCAACTCATATTATTAACCATATTAAGCAGATATGATCGATAGAACGACAATTACTATACTTATTGCTCTTATTATTTTCAATCTACCTCATATTATTAGCCATATTATGCTTATATGATCGATAGAACGACAATTACTATACTTATTACTCTTATTGTTATCAATCTAGCTCATATTATTAGCCATATTATGCTTATATGATCGATAGAACGACAATTACTACACTTATTACACTCACTTTTATCAATCTAACTCATATTATTAACCATATTATGCAGATATGATCGATAGAACGACAATTACTATACTTATTGCACTCACTATTATCAATCTAAATCATATTATTAACCATATTACGCAGATATGATCGATAGAACGACAATTACTATACTCATTACTCTTATTATTATCAATCTAACTCATATTATTAGCCATATTGAACTTATATGATCGATAGAACGACAATTGCTATACTTATTACACTCACAGTTATCAATCTAACTCATATTATTAGCCATATTATGCTCATATGATCGATAGAACGACAATTACTATACTTATTACACTCACTGTTATCAATCCAACTCATATTATTAACCATATTAAGCAGATATGATCGATAGAACGACAATTACTATACTTGTTATTCTTATTATTATCAATCTAACTCATATTATTAGCCATATTATGGTTATATGATCGATAGAACGACAATTACTATACTTATTACACTCACTGTTATCAATCTAACTGATATTATTAACCATATTATGCTTATATGATCGATAGGACGACAATTACTATAATTATTACTCTTATTATTATCAATCTAACTCATATTATTAGCCATATCATGCTTATATGATCGATAGAACGACAATTACTATACTCACTACTTTTATTATTATCACCCTAACTCATATTATTAGCCATATTATGCTTATATGATCGATACGACAACAATTACTATACTTATTACTCTTATTATTATCAATCTAACTCATATTATTAGCCATATTATGCTTAAATGATCGATAGAACGACAATTACTATACTTGTTATTCTTATTTTTATCAACCTAACTCATATTATTAACCATGTTATGCAAATATGACCGATAGAACCACAATTACTATACTTATTACACTCACTATTATCAATCCAACTCATATTATTAACCATATTATGCAGATGTCATCGATAGGACGACAATTACTATACTTATTACTCTTATTATTATCAATCTAACTCATATTATTAGCCATATTATGCTTATATGATCGATAGAACGACAATTACTACACTTATTACACTCACTTTTATCAATCTAACTCATATTATTAACCATATTATGCAGATATGATCGATAGAACGACAAATACTATACTTATTGCACTCACTATTATCAATCTAAATCATATTATTAACCATATTACGCAGATATGATCGATAGAACGACAATTACTATACTCATTACTCTTATTATTATCAATCTAACTCATATTATTAGCCATATTATGCTTATATGATCGATTGAACGACAATTACTATACTTATTACTCTTATTATTATCAATCTAACTCATATTGTTAGGCATATTATGCTTAAATGATCGACAGAACGACAATTACTATACTTACTACTCTTATTATTATCAATCTAACTCATATCATTAGCCATATTATGTTTATATGATCGATAGAACGACAATTCCTATACTTATTACTCTTATTATTATCAATCTAACTGATATTATTAGCCATATTATGCTTATATGATCGATAGAACGACAATTACTATACTTATTACTCTTATTATTATCAATCTAACTCATATTGTTAGGCATATTATGCTTAAATGATCGACAGAACGACAATTACTGTACTTATTACTCTTATTATTATCAATCTAACTCATATTATTACCCATATTATGCTTATATGATCGATAGAACGTCAATTACTATACTTTTTACTCTTATTATTATAAATCTAACTCATATTATTAGCCATAATATGCTTACATGATCGATAGAACGACATTTACTATACTTATTGCACTCACATTTATCAATCTAACTCATATTATTAGCCATATTATGGTTATATGATCGATAGAACGACAATTACTATACTTATTACACTCACTGTTATCAATCCAACTCATACTATTAACCATATTAAGCAGATGTGATCGATAGAACGACAATTACTATACTTATTACTCTTATATTATCAATCTAACTCAAATTATTAGCCATATTATGCTTATATGATCGATAGAACGACAATTACTATACTTATTACTCTTATTATTATCAATCTAATTCATATTATTAGCCATATTATGCTTATATGATCGATAGAGCGACAATTGCTATACTTATTACACTCACTGTTATCAATCTAACTCATATTATTAGCCATATTATGGTTATATGACCGATAGAACGACAATTACTATACTTATTACTCTTATTATTATCAATCTAACAAATATTATTAGCCATATTATGCTTATGTGATCGATAGAACGACCATTACTATACTAATTACTCTTATTATTATCAATGAAACTCATATTATTAGCCATAATATGCTAATATGATCGATAGAACGACAATTGCTATACTTATTACTCTTATCATTATCCATCTAACTCATATTATTAGCCATATTATGCTTATATGATCGATAGAACCACAATTACTATACTTATTACTCTTATTATTATCAATCCAACTCATATTATTAGCCATATTGTGCTTATGTGATCGACAGAACGACAATTACCATACTCACTACTTTTATTACTATCACCCTAACTCATATTATTAGCCATATTATGCTTATATGATCGATACGACGACAATTACTATACTTATTACTCTTATTATTATCAATCTAACTCATATTATTAGCCATATTATGCTTAAATGATCGATAGAACGACAATTACTATACTTGTTATTCTTATTTTTATCAACCTAACTCATATTATTAACCATGTTATGCAAATATGACCGATAGAACCACAATTACTATACTTATTACACTCACTATTATCAATCCAACTCATATTATTAACCATATTATGCAGATGTCATCGATAGGACGACAATTACTATACTTATTACTCTTATTATTATCAATCTAACTCATATTATTAGCCATATTGAACCTATATGATCGATAGAACGACAATTACTATACTTATTACACTCACTATTATCAATCTAAATAATATTATTAGCCATATTATGCTTATATGATCGATACAACGACAATTACTATACTCAGTACTCTTATTATTAACAATCTAACTCATATTATTAGCCACATTATGCTTACATGATCGATAGAACGACAATTGCTATACTTATTACACTCACAGTTATCAATCTAACTCATATTATTAGCCATATTATGCTCATATGATCGATAGAGCGACAATTACTATACTTATTACACTCACTGTTATCAATCCAACTCATATTATTAACCATATTAAGCAGATATGATCGATAGAACGACAATTACTATACTTGTTATTCTTATTATTATCAATCCAACTCATATTATTAGCCATATTATGCTTACATGATCGATAGAGCGACATTTACTATACTTATTACACTCACAGTTATCAATCTAACTCATATTATTAGCCATATTATGGTTATATGATCGATAGAACGACAATTACTATACTTATTACACTCACTGTTATCAATCCAACTCATATTATTAACCATATTAAGCAGATGTGATCGATAGAACGACAATTACTATACTTATTACTCTTATATTATCAATCTAACTCAAATTATTAGCCATATTATGCTTATATGATCGATAGAACGACAATTACTATACTTATTACTCTTATTATTATCAATCTAACTCATATTATTGGCCATATTATGCTTATATGATCGATAGAACGACAATTACTATACTTATTACACTCACTGTTATCAATCTAACTCATATTATTAGACATATTATGGTTATATGACCGATAGAACGACAATTACTATACTTATTACTCTTATTATTATCAATCTAACTCATATTATTAGCCATATTATGCTTATATGATCGATAGAACGACAATTACTATACTTATTACACTCACTATTATCAATCTAACTCATATTATTAACCATATTATGCAGATATGATCGATAGAACGACCATTACTATACTAATTACTCTTATTATTATCAATGTAACTCATATTATCAGCCATATTATGCTTATATGATCGATAGAACGACAATTACTATACTTACTACTCTTATTATTATCAATCTAACTCATATCATTAGCCATATTATGTTTATATGATCGATAGAACGACAATTCCTATACTTATTACTCTTATTATTATCATTCTAACTCATATTATTAGCCATATTATGCTTATATGATCGATAGAACGACAATTACTACACATATGACACTCACTATTATCAATCTAACTCATATTATTAACCATATTATGCAGATATGATCGATAGAACGACAATTGCTATACTTATTACACTCACAGTTATCAATCTAACTCATATTATTAGCCATATTATGCTCATATGATCGATAGAACGACAATTACTGTACTTATTACACTCACTGTTATCAATCCAACTCATATTATTAACCATATTAAGCAGATATGATCGATAGAACGACAATTACTATACTTATTGCTCTTATTATTATCAATCTAACTCATATTATTAGCCATATTATGCTTATATGATCGATAGAACGACAATTACTATACTTATTACTCTTATTATTATCAATCTAACTCATATTGTTAGGCATATTATGCTTAAATGATCGACAGAACGACAATTACTGTACTTATTACTCTTATTATTATCAATCTAACTCATATTATTACCCATATTATGCTTATATGATCGATAGAACGTCAATTACTATACTTTTTACTCTTATTATTATAAATCTAACTCATATTATTAGCCATAATATGCTTACATGATCGATAGAACGACATTTACTATACTTATTACACTCACAGTTATCAATCTAACTCATATTATTAGCCATATTATGGTTATATGATCGATAGAACGACAATTACTATACTTATTACACTCACTGTTATCAATCCAACTCATTTTATTAACCATATTAAGCAGATGTGATCGATAGAACGACAATTACTATACTTATTACTCTTATATTATCAATCTAACTCAAATTATTAGCCATATTATGCTTATATGATCGATAGAACGACAATTACTATACTTATTACTCTTATTATTATCAATCCAACTCATATTATTAGCCATATTGTGCTTATGTGATCGACAGAACGACAATCACTATACTTATTACACTCACTGTTATCAATCTAACTCATATTATTAACCATATTATGCTTATATGATCGATAGGACGACAATTACTATAATTATTACTCTTATTATTATCAATCTAACTCATATTATTAGCCATATCATGCTTATATGATCGATAGAACGACAATTACTATACTCACTACTTCTATTATTATCACCCTAACTCATATTATTAGCCATATTATGCTTATATGATCGATACGACGACAATTACTATACTTATTACTCTTATTATTATCAATCTAACTCATATTATTAGCCATATTATTCTTATATGATCGATAGAACGACAATTACTATACTTATTACTCTCATTGTTATCAACCTAACTCATATTATTAGCCATATTATGCTTATATGATCGGTAGAACGATAATTACTATACTTTTTACTCTTATTATTATTAGTCTAACTCATATTATTAGCCATATTATGCTTATATGATCGGTAGAACGATAATTACTGTACCTATTACTCTTATTATTATCAATCTAACTCATATTATTACCCACATTATGCTTATATGATCGATAGAACGACAATTACTATACTTATTACTCTTATTATTATCAAACTAACTCATATTATTAGCCATATTATGCTTATATGATCTATAGAACGACAATTACTATACTTATTACTCTTATTATTATCAATCTAACTCATATTATTAGCCACATTATGCTTATATGATCGATAGAACGACAATTACTATACTTATTACTCTTATTATTATCAAACTAACTCATATTATTAGCCATATTATGCTTATATGATCGATAGAACGACAATTACTATACTTATTACTCTTATTGTTATCAACCTAACTCATATTATTAGCCATATTATGCATAAGGTTCGATAGAACGACAATTACTATACTTATTACACGCACTGTTATCAATCTAACTCATATTATTAGTCATATTATGCTTATATGATCGATAGAACGACAATTGATATACTTATTACACTCACTATTTTCAATCTAACTCATATTATTAGTCATATTATGCTTATATGATCGATAGAACGACAATTACTATGCTTATTACTCTTATTATTATCAATCTAACTCATATTATTAGCCATATTATGCTTATATGATCGATAGAGCGACAATTACTATACTTATTACACTCACTGTTATCAATCTAACTCATATTATTAGCCATATTATGCTTATATGACCGATAGAACGACAATTACTATACTTATTACTCTTACTATTATCAATCTAACAAATATTATTAGCCATATTATGCTTATGTGATCGATAGAACGACCATTACTATACTAATTACTCTTATTATTATCAATGAAACTCATATTATTAGCCATATTATGCTAATATGATCGATAGAACGACAATTGCTATACTTATTACTCTTATCATTATCCATCTAACTCATATTATTAGCCATATTATGCTTACATGATCGATAGAACCACAATTACTATACTTATTACTCTTATTATTATCAATCCAACTCATATTATTAGCCATATTGTGCTTATGTGATCGACAGAACGACAATCACTATACTTATTACACTCACTGTTATCAATCTAACTGATATTATTAACCATATTATGCTTATATGATCGATAGGACGACAATTACTATAATTATTACTCTTATTATTATCAATCTAACTCATATTATTAGCCATATCATGCTTATATGATCGATAGAACGACAATTACTATACTCACTACTTTTATTATTATCACCCTAACTCATATTATTAGCCATATTATGCTTATATGATCGATACGACAACAATTACTATACTTATTACTCTTATTATTATCAATCTAACTCATATTATTAGCCATATTATGCTTAAATGATCGATAGAACGACAATTACTATACTTGTTATTCTTATTTTTATCAACCTAACTCATATTATTAACCATGTTATGCAAATATGACCGATAGAACCACAATTACTATACTTATTACACTCACTATTATCAATCCAACTCATATTATTAACCATATTATGCAGATGTCATCGATAGGACGACAATTACTATACTTATTACTCTTATTATTATCAATCTAACTCATATTATTAGCCATATTATGCTTATATGATCGGTAGAACGATAATTACTATACATATTACTCTTATTATTATCAATCTAACTCATATTATTAGCCACATTATGCTTATATGATCGATAGAACGACAATTACTATACTTATTACTCTTATTATTATCAAACTAACTCATATTATTAGCCATATTATGCTTATATGATCGATAGAACGACAATTACTATACTTCTTACTCTTATTGTTATCAACCTAACTCATATTATTAGCCATATTATGCTTATATGATCGGTAGAACGATAATTACTATACTTTTTACTCTTATTATTATTAATCTAACTCATATTATTAGCCATATTATGCATAAGGTTCGATAGAACGACAATTACTATACTTATTACACGCACTGTTATCAATCTAACTCATATTATTAGTCATATTATGCTTATATGATCGATAGAACGACAATTGATATACTTATTACACTCACTATTTTCAATCTAACTCATATTATTAGTCATATTATGCTTATATGATCGATAGAACGACAATTTCTATGCTTATTACTCTTATTATTATCAATCTAACTCATATTATTAGCCATATTATGCATAAGGTTCGATAGAACGACAATTACTATACTTATTACACTCACTGTTATCAATCTAACTCATATTATTATCCATATTATGCTTATATGATCGATAGAACGACAATTACTATACTTATTACTCTTATTGTTATCAACCTAACTCATATTATTAGCCATATTATGCTTATATGATCGGTAGAACGATAATTACTATACTTTTTACTCTTATTATTATTAATCTAACACATATTATTAACCATATTATGCTTATATGATCGATAGAACCAAAATTACTGTACTTATTTCTCTTATCATTATCAATCTAACTCATATTATTAGCCATATTATGCTTATATGATCGATAGGACGACAATTACTATACTTATTACTCTTATTATTATCATTCTAACTCATATTATTAGCCAAATTATGCTTATATGATCGATAGAACGACAATTACTACACATATTACACTCACTATTATCAATCTAACTCATATTATTAACCATATTATGCAGATATGATCGATAGAACGACAATTGCTATACTTATTACACTCACAGTTATCAATCTATCTCATATTACTACCCATATTATGCTTATATGATCGATAGAACGACAATTACTACACTTATTACACTCACTTTTATCAATCTAACTCATATTATTAACCATATTATGCAGATATGATCGATAGAACGACAATTACTATACTTATTGCACTCACTATTATCAATCTAAATCATATTATTAACCATATTACGCAGATATGATCGATAGAACGACAATTACTATACTCATTACTCTTATTATTATCAATCTAACTCATATTATTAGCCATATTGAACTTATATGATCGATAGAACGACAATTACTATACTTATTACACTCACTATTATCAATCTAAATAATATTATTAGCCATATTATGCTTATATGATCGATAGAACGACAATTACTATACTTGTTATTCTTATTATTATCAATCTAACTCATATTATTAGCCATATTATGCTTACATGATCGATAGAACGACATTTACTATACTTATTACACTCACAGTTATCAATCTAACTCATATTATTAGCCATATTATGGTTATATGATCGATAGAACGACAATTACTATACTTATTACACTCGCTGTTATCAATCCAACTCATATTATTAACCATATTAAGCAGATGTGATCGATAGAACGACAATTACTATACTTATTACTCTTATATTATCAATCTAACTCAAATTATTAGCCATATTATGCTTATATGATCGATAGAACGACAATTACTATACTTATTACTCTTATTATTATCAATCTAACTCATATTATTGGCCATATTATGCTTATATGATCGATAGAACGACAATTACTATACTTATTACACTCACTGTTATCAATCTAACTCATATTATTAGCCATATTATGGTTATATGACCGATAGAACGACAATTACTATACTTATTACTCTTATTATTATCAATCTAACTCATATTATTAGCCATATTATGCTTATATGATCGATAGAACGACAATTACTATACTTATTACACTCACTATTATCAATCTAACTCATATTATTAACCATATTATGCAGATATGATCGATAGAACGACCATTACTATACTAATTACTCTTATTATTATCAATGTAACTCATATTATCAGCCATATTATGCTTATATGATCGATAGAACGACAATTACTATACTTACTACTCTTATTATTATCAATCTAACTCATATCATTAGCCATATTATGTTTATATGATCGATAGAACGACAATTCCTATACTTATTACTCTTATTATTATCATTCTAACTCATATTATTAGCCATATTATGCTTATATGATCGATAGAACGACAATTACTACACATATGACACTCACTATTATCAATCTAACTCATATTATTAACCATATTATGCAGATATGATCGATAGAACGACAATTGCTATACTTATTACACTCACAGTTATCAATCTAACTCATATTATTAGCCATATTATGCTCATATGATCGATAGAACGACAATTACTGTACTTATTACACTCACTGTTATCAATCCAACTCATATTATTAACCATATTAAGCAGATATGATCGATAGAACGACAATTACTATACTTATTGCTCTTATTATTATCAATCTAACTGATATTATTAGCCATATTATGCTTATATGATCGATAGAACGACAATTACTATACTTATTACTCTTATTATTATCAATCTAACTCATATTGTTAGGCATATTATGCTTAAATGATCGACAGAACGACAATTACTGTACTTATTACTCTTATTATTATCAATCTAACTCATATTATTACCCATATTATGCTTATATGATCGATAGAACGTCAATTACTATACTTTTTACTCTTATTATTATAAATCTAACTCATATTATTAGCCATAATATGCTTACATGATCGATAGAACGACATTTACTATACTTATTACACTCACAGTTATCAATCTAACTCATATTATTAGCCATATTATGGTTATATGATCGATAGAACGACAATTACTATACTTATTACACTCACTGTTATCAATCCAACTCATTTTATTAACCATATTAAGCAGATGTGATCGATAGAACGACAATTACTATACTTATTACTCTTATATTATCAATCTAACTCAAATTATTAGCCATATTATGCTTATATGATCGATAGAACGACAATTACTATACTTATTACTCTTATTATTATCAATCCAACTCATATTATTAGCCATATTGTGCTTATGTGATCGACAGAACGACAATCACTATACTTATTACACTCACTGTTATCAATCTAACTCATATTATTAACCATATTATGCTTATATGATCGATAGGACGACAATTACTATAATTATTACTCTTATTATTATCAATCTAACTCATATTATTAGCCATATCATGCTTATATGATCGATAGAACGACAATTACTATACTCACTACTTCTATTATTATCACCCTAACTCATATTATTAGCCATATTATGCTTATATGATCGATACGACGACAATTACTATACTTATTACTCTTATTATTATCAATCTAACTCATATTATTAGCCATATTATTCTTATATGATCGATAGAACGACAATTACTATACTTATTACTCTCATTGTTATCAACCTAACTCATATTATTAGCCATATTATGCTTATATGATCGGTAGAACGATAATTACTATACTTTTTACTCTTATTATTATTAATCTAACTCATATTATTAGCCATATTATGCTTATATGATCGGTAGAACGATAATTACTGTACCTATTACTCTTATTATTATCAATCTAACTCATATTATTACCCACATTATGCTTATATGATCGATAGAACGACAATTACTATACTTATTACTCTTATTATTATCAAACTAACTCATATTATTAGCCATATTATGCTTATATGATCTATAGAACGACAATTACTATACTTATTACTCTTATTATTATCAATCTAACTCATATTATTAGCCATATTATGCTCATATGATCGATAGAACGACAATTACTGTACTTATTACACTCACTATTATCAATCCAACTCATATTATTAACCATATTATGCAGATGTCATCGATAGGACGACAATTACTATACTTATTACTCTTATTATTATCAATCTAACTCATATTATTAGCCATATTATGCTTATATGATCGGTAGAACGATAATTACTATACATATTACTCTTATTATTATCAATCTAACTCATATTATTAGCCACATTATGCTTATATGATCGATAGAACGACAATTACTATACTTATTACTCTTATTATTATCAAACTAACTCATATTATTAGCCATATTATGCTTATATGATCGATAGAACGACAATTACTATACTTCTTACTCTTATTGTTATCAACCTAACTCATATTATTAGCCATATTATGCTTATATGATCGGTAGAACGATAATTACTATACCTTTTACTCTTATTATTATTAATCTAACTCATATTATTAGCCATATTATGCATAAGGTTCGATAGAACGACAATTACTATACTTATTACACGCACTGTTATCAATCTAACTCATATTATTAGTCATATTATGCTTATATGATCGATAGAACGACAATTGATATACTTATTACACTCACTATTTTCAATCTAACTCATATTATTAGTCATATTATGCTTATATGATCGATAGAACGACAATTACTATGCTTATTACTCTTATTATTATCAATCTAACTCATATTATTAGCCATATTATGCATAAGGTTCGATAGAACGACAATTACTATACTTATTACACTCACTGTTATCAATCTAACTCATATTATTATCCATATTATGCTTATATGATCGATAGAACGACAATTACTATACTTATTACTCTTATTGTTATCAACCTAACTCATATTATTAGCCATATTATGCTTATATGATCGGTAGAACGATAATTACTATACTTTTTACTCTTATTATTATTAATCTAACACATATTATTAACCATATTATGCTTATATGATCGATAGAACCAAAATTACTGTACTTATTTCTCTTATCATTATCAATCTAACTCATATTATTAGCCATATTATGCTTATATGATCGATAGGACGACAATTACTATACTTATTACTCTTATTATTATCATTCTAACTCATATTATTAGCCAAATTATGCTTATATGATCGATAGAACGACAATTACTACACATATTACACTCACTATTATCAATCTAACTCATATTATTAACCATATTATGCAGATATGATCGATAGAACGACAATTGCTATACTTATTACACTCACAGTTATCAATCTATCTCATATTACTAGCCATATTATGCTCATATGATCGATAGAACGACAATTACTGTACTTATTACACTCACTGTTATCAATCCAACTCATATTATTAACCATATTAAGCAGATATGATCGATAGAACGACAATTACTATACTTATTGCTCTTATTATTATCAATCTAAATCATATTATTAACCATATTACGCAGATATGATCGATAGAACGACAATTACTATACTCATTACTCTTATTATTATCAATCTAACTCATATTATTAGCCATATTATGCTTATATGATCGATAGAACGACAATTACTATACTTATTACTCTTATTGTTATCAATCTAGCTCATATTATTAGCCATATTATGCTTATATGATCGATAGAACGACAATTACTACACTTATTACACTCACTTTTATCAATCTAACTCATATTATTAACCATATTATGCAGATATGATCGATAGAACGACAATTACTATACTTATTGCACTCACTATTATCAATCTAAATCATATTATTAACCATATTACGCAGATATGATCGATAGAACGACAATTACTATACTCATTACTCTTATTATTATCAATCTAACTCATATTATTAGCCATATTGAACTTATATGATCGATAGAACGACAATTACTATACTTATTACACTCACTATTATCAATCTAAATAATATTATTAGCCATATTATGCTTATATGATCGATAGAACGACAATTACTATACTTGTTATTCTTATTATTATCAATCTAACTCATATTATTAGCCATATTATGCTTACATGATCGATAGAACGACATTTACTATACTTATTACACTCACAGTTATCAATCTAACTCATATTATTAGCCATATTATGGTTATATGATCGATAGAACGACAATTACTATACTTATTACACTCGCTGTTATCAATCCAACTCATATTATTAACCATATTAAGCAGATGTGATCGATAGAACGACAATTACTATACTTATTACTCTTATATTATCAATCTAACTCAAATTATTAGCCATATTATGCTTATATGATCGATAGAACGACAATTACTATACTTATTACTCTTATTATTATCAATCTAACTCATATTATTGGCCATATTATGCTTATATGATCGATAGAACGACAATTACTATACTTATTACACTCACTGTTATCAATCTAACTCATATTATTAGCCATATTATGGTTATATGACCGATAGAACGACAATTACTATACTTATTACTCTTATTATTATCAATCTAACTCATATTATTAGCCATATTATGCTTATATGATCGATAGAACGACAATTACTATACTTATTACACTCACTATTATCAATCTAACTCATATTATTAACCATATTATGCAGATATGATCGATAGAACGACCATTACTATACTAATTACTCTTATTATTATCAATGTAACTCATATTATCAGCCATATTATGCTTATATGATCGATAGAACGACAATTACTATACTTACTACTCTTATTATTATCAATCTAACTCATATCATTAGCCATATTATGTTTATATGATCGATAGAACGACAATTCCTATACTTATTACTCTTATTATTATCATTCTAACTCATATTATTAGCCATATTATGCTTATATGATCGATAGAACGACAATTACTACACATATGACACTCACTATTATCAATCTAACTCATATTATTAACCATATTATGCAGATATGATCGATAGAACGACAATTGCTATACTTATTACACTCACAGTTATCAATCTAACTCATATTATTAGCCATATTATGCTCATATGATCGATAGAACGACAATTACTGTACTTATTACACTCACTGTTATCAATCCAACTCATATTATTAACCATATTAAGCAGATATGATCGATAGAACGACAATTACTATACTTATTGCTCTTATTATTATCAATCTAACTGATATTATTAGCCATATTATGCTTATATGATCGATAGAACGACAATTACTATACTTATTACTCTTATTATTATCAATCTAACTCATATTGTTAGGCATATTATGCTTAAATGATCGACAGAACGACAATTACTGTACTTATTACTCTTATTATTATCAATCTAACTCATATTATTACCCATATTATGCTTATATGATCGATAGAACGTCAATTACTATACTTTTTACTCTTATTATTATAAATCTAACTCATATTATTAGCCATAATATGCTTACATGATCGATAGAACGACATTTACTATACTTATTACACTCACAGTTATCAATCTAACTCATATTATTAGCCATATTATGGTTATATGATCGATAGAACGACAATTACTATACTTATTACACTCACTGTTATCAATCCAACTCATTTTATTAACCATATTAAGCAGATGTGATCGATAGAACGACAATTACTATACTTATTACTCTTATATTATCAATCTAACTCAAATTATTAGCCATATTATGCTTATATGATCGATAGAACGACAATTACTATACTTATTACTCTTATTATTATCAATCCAACTCATATTATTAGCCATATTGTGCTTATGTGATCGACAGAACGACAATCACTATACTTATTACACTCACTGTTATCAATCTAACTCATATTATTAACCATATTATGCTTATATGATCGATAGGACGACA